>NW_027366940.1:0-63922 GCF_046119375.1 Phyllobates terribilis
TTATTGCAACTATAATTAAAAAATCTTACCCTTATACAAAAGCAGTAACAAGTTGGTGGAGTATTCTGATTAATCCAAGAGCCTGACATAATAAGCAAAAAAAATTGCTTAATGCAAATATTAATAAGAAGAACAAATACAATATATACTAACTACAAGGTTGTGGAATGGAACAAGATAAGTCATTAGCTCCAGCAAATGCTCACAAAACAAATCCATATGGCAAAGCATGAAGTGTTGATTCAACAAGTAGAATTTACATACCCTATATATAATCTCTTTAATTGGTGGAAAATTGAATCTAAAACTTGCAAATTAAAAGAGGCACTCGAATTCAGTAGAAGAGGCACTGGAATTGATCCTTAATTGTTCATCAATAACAATTAAAAACCAATTAGTAGAGGCACTAGAATTTCCATACCCTATATGTAATCTCTTTAATTAATCCTTAATTGTTCATCAATAAAGAAATTAGAAGCTAGAGACACTGGAATTCAGTAGAAGGCCAATTAAAAGGATCAAGGATTCATATTTTTTTAATTGTTCATTAAGATAGTCCATACTCAATTAACAATCAAAAACCAATTAGCAGCACCCACATATAAATGATAATATCTAAGAAAAATATTACACAATCAAACAATGATTAGCAACAGCAGACTCAAACTATACACTATTAGACAAATTCAGTAGTGAAGGAGAGGAGACTCATACTAAAATCAGTACAAGGCCATTCTTCACACCTGTTAGACAAAATCAGCAGTAAAATCAATCAATATAGAATTAGCAGTAAAATAAAAAGAACCAAACACCGAACAATTAACAGTAAAATCAAATGAAATTAACAAATAACAGACTCAAACTATACACTATTAAGAATCGACACAACTTTTATACACAATTAAGAATCGCACAGTCAACGAGAGAAGAGAATCATTAGAAGGCCAAGATAAACAAAAACAGACGGAGACTAATCGCACAGTGAAGGAGAGAAGAGAACTAATCGCACAGTGAAGGAGAGGAGAGGAGAGAATTAAGGGCAAGATAAACAAAAACTAATGGAGACTAACCAATGAAGACAAAAAACGATGGAAACGACACTAGCAGGGAATGAACGTTCCAGCGTCAACAAGCACCGCCAAAGTCGAGGCCTTTCGTCGTTGAAAGAAGGGGATGAAGATTCCAGCACGCCGAAGTGTAAAAGAGAAGCGGGAGATGAAAAGAGAAGCAGGATAATGTAAAAGAGAAGCACGCCAAATGAAATTTACCTTTATGGTGTATTTGATTTCCTACATAACGAGGTATTATATTGGTTTAAAAAAAATCCAGCTTTATATCTCGTGTAATACACGCCCGTGATATTTGATTTCCTATATGCCACAGTCTATTTCCATGTATGTTGTATATGATTTGTGGTTTATTATATCCAGCTTTATATCTCGTGTAATACACGCCCGTGATATTTGCTATGGGGTATTTGACTCTTTTGTAGTAGTGAGGACTTTGACTTGAGCATGTGGATTATGATTAGGATGTATTAGGACCAATACTAGAATTGCACTTTTACTATCTCATCTCTTGTACTATCATGTTGTCATAATATTTTGCTTCCATCCTTTTTCATTACAAAAAAAATAAAAAATAAAAAAGGTAGTGAACTCCTAGTGAAATAAGTCGGAAGAGCATGTGATCTCCATGGTGTGAAAGTTCACTCCGGATTCAACCCTCCATGGCTAAGTAAGCAAAGAGTTTAATTAGTCGGCTAGGACCGTAAGACGGACGGACCCGATACCTATTAAGCGGTCTTAAAAGTAAGAAATACATGAATAGGGTGAAAAGAGGTAATAAAAAATTATATGTGATATTGCTTAGGTTGAGTTGTGGTTTGTTGTATGCTTTCGGTGGTATTGGAGCTTGTGGATTCTTATCATAGATTATGAAGCATGTTAGGAAAAGAATTAGTCATTTATTTGATCTTGTGTTATCATCCTTCATATACTACCTGGATAGAGACACTTTTTTCATAGTTTAGAGATTCATGATTAGTGCACTTGCATAATCATAGTTAAAGTTTGGGGAAAGATTGATGACATTGTTGAGTTAGTTTAGAGTTTATTGAGTCATGCATTGTTTTTTAAAGATTTCTAGTAAAGTCGGAGTCTAGGCCCGTACTTTAATGATTACAGGTACTTATGAGCTAAAGTATTGATTCGACAACCACTATTATCAAGTCTTCCGTACTCGCTGAGATCGCCAAGTAGTTAGCTGCAGCTTACTCGAGGACGAGCAAGGTTTAAGTTAGGGGTTTCATTAATAATGTTTATTATAGCGCAACAAGTGGTCGTTAGCATCATTTATAGGTGGATTGGCAATAATTTGGATCATATTACCGTAATTCGGACCTCGTAGAGCAAAGGTGTTATTCACGAGGATTACGAGAATTCGAGAGAAGAACTAAGAGAAGATGGCCAAAGGACGAAGCGAGATCGCGCACACACAAAGACGCAGCCACGTCCAAGAACCAAGGCCTGGGACGCGACCGCGCCAAGGGCATGCAAGGTGGAGTGATTGCGCCCTCATGGACGCGACCGCTCCGTCTTGGGTTGGTGCCGAGCCCATTCCTTTGTTGCGGGATTCTTTGGGCTTTTCACCTAGTTTCAGATGGAGCTTCAGGATGGGCTTTTTAGGAGTTGTTTCTTAGGTTATTAGTTGTTATAAATAGGGTTGAGATCTTTGCCTCCTTCCCATTCATTATCATTAATTGTTTTAGTTAGTTTTACGTAGTTGAGAATAAGGCAAGAGTTTGTTCATCAGGTTGAAGCTTGCGGATGATTGGTCTGTAAGACTTCTATCTTGGTTCTAAATTATATTATTGGATTTGTTTCATCTTTATTGATCTTAAATTGAATATTGAATGTGATTTATCTATCTAGCTTAACTACCTAGATTTTTAGATCCATTCATTACTAGGTTTGACTTGTCCGAGTTGGAGAGTTTCTATCATTTGGTAGTGATGATGATCTGCTTTGATCCAATGGTACTACATGTTCCTATTTATTCCTAAATTGATTACTGCTTGATTATTAAATCTTGATAGTTTCAGGGTTGTAGTTGAGTAAGGGTTATTAGGACTAGTTGGACTATTAACTACATAAGAACAAAGATTAGGACAACCATAATATATGAATTATAGGATGAACCCAATAGTAATTAAGAAGTCAATGATCATCCAACCATTCCGTTTTGTGGATACCCGCTGAATAAGGTATTTACTATATTGTTTTCCTTCATCAATTTGTTAGTTTAGTTGCCAATTCAATTCCCCCTTTGTTACTTTAGAGTTAGTTAGATTAAATTCGCAGAACTGAATACCTGACTCCCTGTGGGATCGACCCTTTCTTTCCACTCTGCTAGTTAGTGTAGCTGGTTAGGTAAATTATTATTTTGACAAGGCTGTACGACGCTCGTTAGCAGCTGAACGCTTGTTCGAAAAGATGACAGACCAAACTTTAGTGGTACTTACTGCGCCTAACTTGAGTCTACCAACAAGAGTCTTATCTCTTCCTTCGCTCTCCGAGGGCCAAAAGTTTGAGCTAAAAACTGGGGTAGTACATCTACTACCCAAATTCAGCGACTTCGTACTAGAGATTGCATCCAACACCTTGAGGAATTCATGGAGGTGTGTGTCAACCTACGACCATCGGATGTGGATGAGGAGCAACTGAAAATGAGATCCGTATCCTTCTCCTTGAAGGACGCTGTGAAGGATTGGTATCACACTATTGTACCGGGTAGTGTTACAAATTGGGTGGACATGAAGACGTTGTTTCTCGTGAAAATAATTCCCACCATGAAATCCAATGCTTTAAAGAAGCAAATTTGCAACATAGAGCAAGAGAGAAATGAGTCACTTTATGACTACTTGGAGAGATTTAAGAAGTTGATCAAAACTTGCCCATACCATGGATACCAGGACCATGATTTGGTCCTATACTTGCACAAAGTCTTTGCAAAGATGACCCGCATATGGTGAATGCAACATGTCAAGGAAATATCCTCGGCCTAACACATTCAATGGCCATGAGAATATTCGCTACATTGGCGGATGATTCAAGACAATACAATGGACGGGGAAGAAGAAATGTGTAAAACACTACTCAAGCCTAGTCCGACGAAGTGGCGCTACTTAAAGAGGGAAATCATGAGAATTAAGCTGCAGGGCATAAATCATCAAGTAAAGGCATGTGAAGGATGCGGAGATGATCTATTTAACGGATGTGTTTCTGTCTTTTCAAGAGGAAGTGAATGTGGTTGGCTTTCAACATGGAATGCCAATGCTTCCATATCAAGGCCAAAGCAACCAAACACGGAGAAACCATCCTAATTTTAGGTGGAATAGAACGAAATCAGCTAACCCCCTGTCAAAACCATCAATCTTGTGATGAGATTATTTGTGCTCTAGCTGCAAGGAACGCTGACAGACAAGGTGGCCTCAAACAAGTCACTATTGTTGTTACCAAGGTAAATGAATCGATGAGAACTCTACAACAATAAGTAAGTGACATCACCAAGACTATAGGGTAACTACAACAATAAGTTTCGGGCGTCTTCCATCCCAAACAGAGAAAAAACGTGACATTCACAATGTGAGTGACTTAGAATTGTATGGTGATGACTTTGATGAGGAGGAGAAGGATTTTGAAGGGAAAGACGATATTCCCATGACTTGATGAGTTCGTGACGAACAAGAAAAGTTGGACAAAGAGCAAATGGGTGGCCTACCGACATGACATCGGCGCCTGCCGATCATCAGGGTATGATAGTCGCCCAATGCAGAGAGCTCATCAGCGGCTATGACAAGATGATCAGCGCCCGCCGAGCGGAAGTTCCAATTTTCTGAAACTTGGTGAGCAGAAAAGTGAAGCCATCGACGGTCGCTGATGGGATGTCGGCGCCCGCCAATCAGAGGAGTTGAGTTTCGAGCAAAACAGTGATCACATCGTCGCCCGCCGATGAGATATCGATGCCCGCCGATCCCTTGATGAGGAAATTGAAGCTTCTACACCTCAATTGAGTACGGGATGAAAATACTATAGAGTGGTCAGTTCCCGACTAAGAAAGCTTCTAGTAGAGATAAAAACCCTTTCAGCATTGCTAGCCGATACATAAAGAGGATGAAGATAGCTTGACTACTCTAAGTCAAGAACCCATGAGATGCGCAAGAATCTAGAGAAATTAGAGAAAGACTTAATAGATTATAGAGAGACATACGAGGCTAAATAAAAAGAGGAAGAGAAATGTTGGAAAGAAGATTCATGCATTCGCAAAGAAGCTCACAAATGCTGGGTATACATCGAGTTTCTATAGAAAGACTTCAAGTATGAGTGTAAATACCCGAACTACATTAGGAGAGAGACGAGAGAAGAGCTTGAGCTAGATTCCGGCGACCGTGGATCTATTCTAGGTGTAAGATCCCACGATGATGGTTATGAGATTAGAGAATCAAATTTCAGTGAGGAAAACCGTCTAACGCTTGTCGTCGTCTTGCTTTTAAGAGTGAAGATTCAAATGATTTACACCATGATCAAAGTTCCTTGGAGACCAATAATCATAGCTAGCAGGTCCGACGATAGCGGTTCTTCACACCCGAGCAACCATCGCAAGCCACTTGAGCTAAACATTTCATCTTCGAGCAGCGATGAGGAGGTAGATTACTATGCCGTGTGACGTGTTACAACAATCAATTGCGAGGATAAGAAGGAGTCCAGTGGAGATGAGACGTCATATGAGGAGAACTGTCATCAACTCTCAATGAGTTGGAAATCTACGAGATGAGGAGGAGTTTGATTGAGGCGTTTAGCGATATCGAGGAAGGTTCTCCCCTCTACACGGAAATGATGACAAGCCGGTCGCTGCATGTATTCTAGATGAGATCGCGAACAACAACAAGAAGAAGGAGCGGCTCTAAAATGGAGGAAGAAGAATGCGGACCACATGCCCATAGGAGGAAGACCTCAGGATGTTCACGATTCCAATCAACATTGGAAAAATGGACATTGATCAAGCTTTACTTGATCTAGTTGCGTTCATTAATTTCCTTCCTTCTCCTTTATATTATGATCTTGGTCTAGGCCCAATGAAATTCACTAGTGTATCTATTCAATTGGCCGATAAGACCAACGTACTTCCACTAGGTAAATTGGAGAACGTATGGGTCCGTGTGGTGAGTTTACTTTTCCCATGGATTTTTACGTTATGGACATGGAGTACGACCCTAAGGCGGTGTCAGTCATTCTAGGAGACCGTTCATGAAAACCGCAAGCGCGGTTATAGATGTGTGAGCAGGCGCAACTACGCTGGGAGTCGGTAGAAAGACCGTTACATTCACAATGAACAGTACGACTACCGATGATCCATTGATTCATTTCCTTAAAGGTATGGAATTAGTTATACTGGGCTCAGATACTGAACTAAATTTACCTAGAGGATCTAGTCCCCTAATTGTTGATTCACTTGTGCAGGCTGAGCACAACACTACTAGGAACTCACATCAAGCTAAGTGTGGAGAGGCTGAGAAGAAGTCTGGATCCAAGGCAAACAAGCCTAGGAAAAAACGCCAACAAGGGCGCACTCATAACATTGCGAATCCAAAAAGTCTTCAAGTTTGGCGAGTGAAAGCTCTCAAGTGTGGGGATGACACTCCCATGAGTTGATCTACATGAGAGTCGAGCCATGACTCTAAACAAGATGCTTCTTGGGAGGCAACCTAAGACATTTTTCTTTTTCTCTCAGTTAGTTTGCATTTTAAATTCATAGGTTAAATCGAGTCATTGAGACATTTTTCGCTAAACAAGTTCTGAGCTATATTGTAAAAATTCGTTTTGTCTTTTAAACTATTTTTTTCAAAATCGAGTGAAAGCAAGGTTTTGTGAGGAAAACATGATGAGTGTGAAAAAGACATGTGGAGTTATAAAAATAGAGTGTAAAAGAATAGAGCAGAAAGAAAAATAGAAAATAGAAAATAGAAAGAAAAAATATTGTGGGATTGAGGTAAGAAAAAGAGAGAAAAGTCTTTGAGCGCGAAAAAGAATGTGAGTGAGGAAGTGATTTTAGTGTGAGATATGGTTGATTAGATTCGAACCAAAAAACAAGAGAGTTGTGTGAAAAAACGATTTGACGAGTGTGTGCGTTTTTTGTGAGGATTCGTGGAAATTAAAGCCGAGACACAAATTTTACCAAAATGACCTCACTTTCCTCATCTTCTTCCTTCACCCACCAATTTCCCTAAACCTTAGCCACACTAAAACCCATTTTCCTTCCTTTTCAATTCACTTCCATATACACCCTTAGCTCTCTCAAATTAAAACACAAGAAACCCAAAAACACTTCCCCATTCCACATTCACAAGAAACCCTCTGATTTCAGCAAAACCACATATTGACGCCCATCTATCATTTCGGCGCCTGCCGATCGGACATGCAAAGCCAATTTTCACAAAACCTGACCAAAACATGAACCCCAAACACTTCCCAATAGCCGTCATCTTCCCTAGACCTACAATTTGAGGGTTGATTTAATTTATTTGGACATAATTTTCTATGCAAACAAAGGTTTTGTTGTTGATTGTGTTGGGTACGATTTTCGGAGACTGGAGTACGATTTTCGGAGACTGGAGTATAAATCTGGGCAATTGGGACTCGGAATCGGCAGTTTGGTTCTTCAATTGCTGGATTTGGTGGAGAATTGCCCAAGGTCGAGTCGGAGTCGAAGCTTCATCGTGAGTCTTCAATGGCAAACGACGACCGAAATAAGAATTTATGAGCCGACCGACTCAGAAATTGACCCAACGGCCTGCACAACACAACTAACAAGCGTTTTATTGCCGACGGCCGAAATAAGAATTTCTGAGCTGACCGGCTTTGTTAATTATTAGTACTTGATCATTCAGTTTCAATTAGAGTTCGATCTGATGCCAATCAAAAATTTATTTACCATGAATTAGGATATCCCTCTATACTTATCTATTTTTTTTTGAAAAATTTGCTAAAAAACCTCCCTTATTATATGTTGAATTTGACTAAAAACACCTCTTATATCGTTAATTATAAAACCCCACCCCTTAACAGAAAAGTTAACATAAACAAGTTAGGGGTGGAGATTTGCTGACGGAACCGATATAAGGGATGAAACTTTATAATTAACGATATAATAGATGGTTTTAGTCAAATTCACTTATATAAGGGGTGTTTTTTTAGCAAATTTCTCTTGAAATAAATAAAATTTGAATTAAACATTTTCTTTTTTAGGATATTAATTTCTAAATTAACATTTCAGAAACGGAATTAAATCTTGTTTCCGTAATCACCCTTGTCTATAACCGTTAATAACATCGTCAAAATAATTGTCTCTCCTTGTCCCGGCCGCACTGTCCGACGCTCTCCCTGCCGGTTTTCACCAGGAGTCCGCCAGATCCGCGCCTTCCTCTTCCTAGACATCTGCGACTCGTGCGTTGACCACCTCTTCTTCTTCCTGCACCCACGATCTGGTGCGTGTCTTCCTCCTTTTCATATCCTGGTTAGAAATTCTGCAATTCCTTGTTCACTCTAGTCGCTATATGGGATGGATTATTTACTTGTAATCTCAATTGCCACTTCGCTCCTAATTTCTCGTCATCCTGTTCAATCAGTTCAATTTGACGGAAGATTGTCTAGTTCTGCTGAATTAATCTGAAAAGGACTGCAATTTAGAATGTGCAACAATTGGTGATTTCGGGGTGGTGAAATTATTGAAATGATTTCTGTGTTTCAATATGATTGAATTTTGGAAAGCAATTGGACTCTCTTTGTGCTAAATTTCCTAATGTCTTTTTCAATTTGTGCCTGTACTTCTGTCATATTTTTACTCTTTTACGTTCTGGTAGGTTACAGCAAACATGGAAGCCGCTATGGGCGATGTTGAACCAGTAGACAGTAATAATAGAAGACCGCGTGTGTTGCTGGCTGCTAGTGGAAGTGTTGCTTCAATCAAGTTTGGGAACCTTTGCTTGGGTTTCTCTGAATGGGCTGATGTGAAGGCAGTGGCGACCCAGGCTGCTTTGCATTTCATTGACAAGGCTTCTATTCCAAAGGACGTCACTCTTTACACCGATGAAGATGAGTGGTCTAGCTGGACAAGAGTTGGTGATAGTGTTCTTCACATTGATCTCCGCCGCTGGGCGGATATCATGGTCATTGCTCCATTATCAGCCAACACTCTGGGCAAGGTAAACCTCTTATCCCCGTCTTAATCTGCTGCAATTTGGTGAAACCCTAATTTTGTTTGTTTGTTTGAAGATTGCTGGGGGGTTGTGCGACAATCTGTTAACATGTATAGCAAGGGCATGGGACTATAACAAGCCCATATTTATAGCACCAGCAATGAACACATTCATGTGGTCCAACCCTTTCACGGAGAAGCATCTAATGGCAGTGGATGATCTCGGCATAACCCTAATTCCACCGGTCCACAAGCGACTCGCGTGTGGGGATTATGGGAACGGCGCCATGGCTGAACCTTCTCTCATAAACTCCACTGTACGCCTCTTCTTGGAGTCGCGGGCGCCCCCTGGTAGCGTTGATGTGTAGAATCTCTATCTATCTAGTCATTTGCAGTCTTGATTTTCTTTTGAACCCTTATCCACCTTGTAGACGTCCTTGTAATGTCCATGTAGCAATTCCTAAAAACAGTAATTTATTAGTGTTTGATTGATCTAGTCTTGTGGCAGCCAGCAATTCATTTGTGGTGAGACTGCAGAGCTATACTCAGTCAAGCTGGAATAGTAATGGCGGAAATGACTTGACTGCAAATTTTTCTACTCCGGGTTTGAAGATAAAAAATTACTAATAGACATGACTCAGAGATGTACTAGTTCAGGCTGTTTTGATAGAGACTAGGAATATAACGAATTGATGAAAATGCTGCACAGTGAAGGCCGATTTCTCTCAAATTCTTAAAATGCTTCGCAATCCCAGAATGTGATTGCAAGCATCTTTAATATTGAGAGTACTCAAAGTCGATAAACGTTTGTATCCTGTGTGACGTGAAGAGAAGAGAATAGAAGGGAAGGAGAAACCCATGTTACATATTAGTGGATATACTCCCTCTCTTTCATATGTTTGTCCTAAAGGACAATTTACAGAAAAAGCAAGTACAAGTTGTATTTAATGAAGATTGCTATATACTCCCTCCCTTTTTAAAGATCTCACGTAAAAATGAGATACTATTCATAATTTATTGTTCTCATCTCGATTACTCTCAATGTATAAGAAATAACATAGTCATGTGTGGTCTAGTTTTATTCATCTCAATAATCTCTTTAATAATATTAAAATTTTATAATTTTTGGAATTGTATTATTAGAGATATTAACGAAACAAAATACGTCTTGACGAGTGTGTCAGGTTCAAATGAGATCTTTATTTAGGGACAGAGGGAGTATAAAATCAGAATTTCTTCTTTTTTCCCCTCAACCAATCAGAACAAAGAATATTAAAATTCATCAATAAAATTGCTTCATTAATGTCACTCGAATTCCCCTTTTTACATTCCAATACTATCCCTTAGTTACAATACAATCAACATTGCTAAAACAATTACAAAACTACCATTAGAGATCTTCAAGCTCATTTACAACTCTGAATTTTCAACTAAACTGAAAGCAAAAAACAAAGCATTTACATCCAAAAAATTCCCAACCACTTTTTCTTGCCTCATTGCCTGACCTCAACTTTTGATTTAAATGAAGTTCCAATTCTAGATGATGAGGATTTCAAAATCCACTTGGGCAGTAATGAGACCCAGTTTGACCTTAACGAAACAATATGGGACATTGAAGGTCAACCATTATCACAACAAACAGAGCCCAATACTCACCAATCAGAATCAGAACCTCTAACAATCGAAGGACAACATCACGAGCAAAAAAAAAGAGCCAAGGCTTAGTACTACCTTCAAAATGCAGGTATTAACTGCTTTGCTTACTGTTTTACATATGGGAAGCTTCCCCAGAGGATAGTTAGAGATACTACACATAAATTCAATGTGCTAGTAAGTACAATTAGTAGAATATGGTCAGCAACGAAGCTACAAAGAGGACAAGTGTAGGGTACAGCTTGTCCACAAATATCACAATTGTGATAGAAAGAGAGTTCATGTATCACATGATACAATTACATCAATCAATATGGGAGACAGAACGTGCTTAAGGCACAACAAGTTGAAAATATCAAATACAACATGTCATAGAACGCTAAAAAATGGAGTTATGAAGCCATATACAAATTCTCTACATCTTCCTTTGACAGAAACACAAAAGAGGATAAGATTACAACGGCTACTGAATCTATTCATAGGGGACAAAATGCATTACAAAGTCAGTTTATTATCCAATGTTCGATTTTGTTCATTTGGATGAGAAGTGGTTCTATCAAACCAAGAAAACACATAGAGTATATCGTGGACAAAATGAGAAAGGCAGATATAGAAGTGCAAGTTCTAGCAAGTTTATACCGAAAGTGATGTTTACTGCTGTGGTGGCAATGCCAAGGTTCAACAGTGATGGGGATTGCACATTTGATGGAAAAGTTGGCATTTTCTCTTTCACATATGAGGAAGCAAAGGCAGGTTCAAAGAATAGAGACAAGGGGACTATAATAATAAAACTTGTGGAAACAGTTATCCAAAATGTGACAAGGAGGGTGATAATAGACCAGATACTACTAACAATCAAATCCAAATGGCCACAAGATGGAGGACATAAAATAATTTTCATACAACAAGATAATGCTAAAGCGCATATTGATCAAGATGATCCACAATGGCAAGAGATTATCAGCAAGAAGGATTCACATTCATTCTACTACAACAACCACCTAACAACCCATATTTAAACATACTAGATTTGGGTTTTTTCAGGAAGCTTGCAATCACTCATGCATAAGAAAATGCCAAACACTATGAATGACATGCTACAAGCAGTTCCATGATGCATTTTACGAGTTGGATCCTAAAACCCTAAGTAATGTGTGTATGTCATTACAGTATGTCATGAATGCAATTCTAAAATGCAAACGAGGCAATGAGTATGACTTGACACATGTAAATAAGAAGAAATTACAAAGTGAAGGTAATCTATCTAGAGAAGCTAAATCACAAGAATGGACAATAATTGGCATGAAACTTTTTCTATGGGGTGGAGCACAAGTTAATGTTAATGGGGCACAAACAGAAGTAGATTTGGAGACAGTAAATGTAGAGTAAATATTCATATTTTGGCTAAGTATTTTGTATAGATGGGCTAGTACAATAGTGAGGTGAACATCATAGACTTTTGCCTAGAATTATGATGTTCACTTAGTGTTATTCCCTTTTCATTATTTTTGATTTTAATATTCCACAATGGGGGGCTTTAACTAAGGGACTTTTCATTATTTTTGATTTTAATATTCCAACTTTTTTTTTTAGAAAAAAAAGAACTTCATAAGTATGCCAAAGGAATTACATAAAATTGGTTGGGAGTCTAGCCACTAGCTGCGCCCCTACACCCTTATTCACAACAAAACCCAACCTATGGAAAATAAAAGAGCGCACATTGGGACTAAGAGTGTTGCTTTGAGCAACACGAGTAACCCTAGTGAGAAAATCAATAGCATCGCTTCCTAATTTACCAAAGGTAGAAAAGGCAAAGGCAATGAACCGATATCCATTCTCCACGCACTTAACCTCATACTTCTTCTTTTTCCTAGCGACATGGCGCAACGACTGACCTAGATTAAATTTGGGTAGCCAGTATATAAAAAATTAAATCAATTTATCTAAAAATCTATATATTAAAAAAATAAAATAAAATAATTAATATTTTAATTATTATTTTTATCTATTGACACCCATTTTGATCATATTTCATTAGTTTTATTTTTTTAATTGTAGCTTAAATATAATTAAGGAAAATTAATGATATTTATGGTGTTTAAAATGAATGATATTTAAGACAGATTAACATGACATTAAGTCTGACTACCTCATCTCCAAAAGGATTCAACTTCAAAGTTTCTACACAAATCATACAAATGGATCTTTCATTTTAAAAAATATTAAATTAAATATTATTTATTATATATTTAATATAAATTATACTCAAAATAATAATATATTAAACCAACTTTTATTACATAAATGATATAAAAATATCCATAATCTCACCAATAAGCCGTGCAACTTAAAACCCCCACTATAAGTATTAATTTTGAAGTGAGGCTTAATAATTAAATCCTAATCTAATATAAAATTGGCATTTCTTGAAAACAATAAATTCCCTACTAATTGATATTCATCTTCTAATCTAGTATAAATCTAAGTTGATTTAGACATTTATTACCCAGAAGTCCAACTCTTATTCTCATTATATCCTTAGATTAACTCATATTAGGACCTACTTTCCCGTTTTGCCCCTCACATGTATTCTCCTTTTCTCATGCACTTCACCATTAATATTGTTGTTTCGTTCAACCCTTTGAACCTCCCATTTATTATCATAATATTTATAAACTTTCAAAATATTAATTGACTCCAAAATAAACTTCTATTTTAAGTCTCCAACCCTTGATGTTGTTTTGATTTAGATCATTTATTATCTAGAAATCCAACTTTTATTCTCATTATATCCTTAGATTAACTCATATTAGGACTAACTTTCCCGTTTTACCCCTCACATGCATTCTCCTTTCCTCATACATTCCACCATTAATGTTGCAGTTTTGTTCAACTCTTTGACCCTCCCATTTATTATCATAATATTTATAAACTTTTAAAACATTAATTGACTCCAAAATAAATTTCTATTTTAAGTCTCCAACCCTTGATGTTGTTTAGATCTCTATGGCTGTATGGCAGTTACAAAGTTCATTCAATCTGCCTGAACTGAAGTATTCACACCTCAGTTATTGTCTTTGATTTCCAGTTAACAACACCGACTTTCATTTACCATCTCTCTCTCCCATTATTATCGTTACAAATCATTCACCTCCTTTACCTATTTATTCTTTGCTACTCCTATAACCCTTTGATTAACCCTATCCCTTGACTCTTTCTCCATCTTATAAATTAAGACGCACTCACCTCTTTACATATTGACCGTATGTTAATATGTTTGTGATTCATTTCCATTATTTTGATTCACATGATAGACTATCATGATCTTTATTTTTTTCTACATGCTATTCGATTCGCCTAATTTGTTATTGTTATGCATAATTTTTGCGTCTAATGATTTATTAATTTACGAGGTTTCATTTGTTCTTCTTCAGGTTGAGTTTTAATTCGGCACTGATGCATTCATAGATCGGTGTCTAGATCTTCAGGTTTCTTTGTTTAGAGGAAATTGAGTCTTTTTCGGTCAATTATTTTATGTTCTAATATATTTCACTCATCATGTTGGCTTGTAGGTTAAAGATAGTAGGAGTTGTAGTTATCATCAAGGAAATTATCTCGATTATGTGATACAGTCTTCTAAACAAGTGCACAATGATTCTCCTGGTACTGGTGGAGGTCTCAGGTGAAACAAGTAATACTTTATTTTTAATTCTTATTAATTTCATTGGCACCACGTGTTTTGATGGATTTTTAAGTTTCATAATATTTGTTGTTTTGTTAAATTAATCTAAACAAAAGTATTTTATAACAAGAATCCTAACTTTTTAGGGTCACTGTACTATGAACTTGACATTTTCATATATTCATACTTATAGGCAATCACTAGACGTCACATTCTATGAAGTAAACATGTTGTTTCTATAGCCATCTTAGTAGCCTAAATTGATACTAACTTATAGGGAGAATTCAAGAATGGTTTATATATCTAAATATATATTACTATGGTGAATTAGTATTATCGAGCTAAATTACAATCACTAAGTATGATCATCCTCGAACAAATTTATTTTACAGCTTCCATAACACCCCAATAGGTAAGCTCATACAATCATCTTGTATAAGCTAGCATGTTTTTTATTCTCACCTGCAGAGAAATTTCTGAAGAGTAGTATCAATATAATTTGATCAAAACAAAAGAATATAAAACATTTGCAATATATGTGGCATACCAGACAATACCTTCTTAGACTGCAAAGTTAACGTTGGAAAGATGGTGTATGCAATTTCCTTTTATTGAGACAATTGATAATGTTGTATTGTAAATATAAATTACTTACTACATAGTAATAGCTGATATGAGAAATCATGCATGAATGCATTTAGTTGGCTTGATAGAATCGGAACAAACCAAATTTGCAAATTTCGTCAATAAGCTGATTGCTAATTTGTAGTTTTTTGTCACACGAACCAGAGGCAAGAAATGAAAAAAGCAGAGTGGGAGAGTGGTTTAGATTAAATAGAACGAGCAGTTTAAAAGAAATTATTTACCGTTCAGTTAAAAAATATATACTTTCATATATCAATCAATAATTGGACCATAGACAAGTTTACACGTTGTGTAGGTGCACAATTGCCCTAAACTAACTTTTCATCAAAAAACTTTAAAACTTTGTGAAACATTAGGTATGCAATAAACATTTTGAACGACTAACCATAAAATGCAAGTTTACAATTACTAACATTGAGAAAGTTAAATAGCCTAATGTTATTATCTTTTTTGACGATTTACAAGATATGAGATTATAAATCATTGACAAAAATATGTAAAGTTACAAACATTTATAACGAAATACCAAATCTACTAAAAATATATATGAATGTTTATTTTTACTATCCAAACAACTGTTTCTCCTTAGATCGAAAATAGTAATGAAGATATACGCAAATAAACAAAAAAACATCTTAGTGTGTTTATATATGTTGAATGTTATACAACACGATTACATATCGTGAATAGACTTGGGAATTTCAAAAAATTTGAAACACGTACAATGTAGTTAGAAATTGTATGGTCAGTTGCACTGTCCTCCCTCCAAAGTTCTACCGACAATGCAAACAATCATGCATTCTCAATCTCTAACACCCACAAGATTTTACCCCCTTCAATAATCTTTTCTCATTATAATGCGTAAGCCTACAATTCTATTGGAATGACTACATAAATGCAACCTCAATACTAAGCTCGAGGGCCAACACAACAATATGTGCAAAGATCAAGCAACCTGCTTCGCACGAGTACCGTAAGCCTAGTGGGAGCAAAAAGTGGGGTTTAAAGCCCCAACTTAAAGCCCCCATTATGGATGCTCTAAAGTTTTAATGAAGTGTATTTTGTAAGCAATATTTTCAGCAATATTATGAAGTCAATTGTCTAAGCATTATTGTCTATAGCTTAAAATATGACTCAAAATATCTATATTGAACTGTAATTGACAAAGTAAATTTAGTCTAAATTTTTAGTCTAAATTAAACTAGAAATTGACAAAATAATTTTGGTTTTATTTAGCCTAATTAGTGATTTTGTTTTTTTAGTCTAATCTAAAATATTTTAAATCATTTTACATAGTCTATTTATCCTAATTTTGGTTTTATTTAACCTAATTAGTCTAAAATAAACCATAGGTTACTTTACTAGAATATTTACCCTAAAATAGTCCAAACTAAGGTTATTTATTCTAAAATGGTCAGAATTATTTTATATAGACTATTTACCCTGATTTTGGTTTTATTCAGTCTGAATTAAACCATAAATTATTTTACAAAGTCTATTTAAATGAGAAATTGACAAACTGATTTTATTTAAGGTTATTTACTCTAAAATATTTAAAATCATTTTACATAGTCTATTTAACCTAATTTTGGTTTATTTAACCTATTTAATCTAAATTAAACCAAAAATTCATTTATCTAGAATATTTACTCTAAAATAGTCCAAATTAAGGTTATTAAGTGTAAAATAGTCAAAATTATTATATCTAGACTATTTACCCTAATTTTAGTTGTATTTAGTCTAAATCAAACCATAAATTATTTTACATAGTCTAATTTATTTGATAGGAGCTTATTATATGGTGTTAACTAGCGACTATTAGCTTAGGAATAGTGGTGTTTAGGTGCTTATTGAGTGGTATTCCCGGAATCTGGTATGGTGTTTATTTATGGGTTTGCGGGATGCTCATAAGCGTTATTTTGTGGTTTGATCATGGAGATCCCGTTTGTACTCACTTTTAGTGCATTTGGGATGGAGCTAGAGAGAAGGATACCACGCCTACACCCATTGAGAAGCCGAGAGGCGAAGCCGAGCTGCCTCGAAGCTTATAGAAGATCGGAGACCAGTTCGAGAGAAGACATCACGATCGAGAGGAGGTGTCACGACCGAGATCCAGCCTCATAGAAGATGTCTCGACCGAGACTATATGTCGCGATCGATACTTAGCCTCAGTAGACATGTCTTGACCGAGACCATCCTGTCGCGATCGAGACTTCCACCGACCTTGAGAATTGGAGCCAGATCGCGATCGCGACCCACATGTCTCGATCGCGACCACGGACACGGACCGACCCAAAACGAAGATATTAGTCCGAGATTCTGATTTGTTTTTCCCTATTTTATTATTTCTTTTGATTTATTTTGTTTCCCTTTTATTAGATACTATATAAACCCTTAGATATTAGGTTAGAGGAGACTTTTGTTCAATTTCACAACTTCATCCTTAGAAATTCAGCAGCCAAGAAGAATGCTTCCACCTTTGTGCCACTTTCACTTCATCCCTGGTTAGTTTCATCCATAATTATTTATTGCTTTCAATTGGCTGTGTCTGGATAAGATCCTACTAGTTCACTCTTAGGTTGAAGCCATTATTCTAGGATATGTTTGTGAGAATTCTTATGTTTATGTTCTAATAATAATTTCAGCATTGTTTTATGATCTCTTGTGCTTTATTGTCTATTGTTTGATCTTGATTTTATCTAGGTGTATAACTAGGTTGATTATTATCATTCATATTCCTAGGCTTGATAATTCGATTTGAAAAGTCTTGTCTTTTAGGTAGCAATAAGAATTTACATAGACTATTTGCGAGTGCTTATTTTGTAGAGATTATAAACCTATGTCGAGTATCGGTGATTTGCCAATGGTATTGCATAGGCCTACTTATCTTTGATCTTTATGTTGTTGCGCTTTTGAACCTTAGGATTTCTTTGGTTATTGCTTACAACAAGGGTTTCTAGGACTATTTGGACTAGTTGCTATTTACGAACAAAGAGTAGGACAACTGGATTAGATAATTAAGAATATAGGATTAATAGAATTCAATGATCAACTTTCCATAAGAATAATGCACTGATCTAAAAGAGTGAACTTTCCATCATAATAGTTTACAAATCCAACATTTACTGTTTTATTATTGCTAGTTTAGATTACAACATTCAAAACACCCCTAGTTACTACTAGGTAACACGAAAGAAATAGACTATCGTTGTGGCTCTCTTGGGATTCGACTCCGACTTACCACTTTCTCAGTGGATTGTTTAGTTGGATTATCTTTGATAGGAACAACGACCGTTTTACGCCTGTCATTATCCTAACTTTGATTTTATTTAGCCTATTTAGTTTAAATTAGACAAAAATTAGACTATCATTTCAATCCATATCACACATTGCCACAAGCATAAACACTCACAAGGTCATATCACACAATGCACTAAAAAGACCATACAACACAAAAGTAAAATAATTAACATTCCAAGTCTAAACTAGTCTAAATGAAAGAAAAATGGTGTAAAAATAATTTTTCCGTATCCCAAAATCTATCATTGATCCAACCCATTCACTGACTACTCTTAGGCATGGCCATTTGGGAACCAGAACTGGAACAGGAAGACCAAACCGGAACCGGTTTTCGGACCGTCGGTTCCGGTTCCGGAACCGGGTAGTGCCCGGTCCCGATTCCAGTATTTCTAGAACCATGGAACCGCCGGTTCCGTTCCGAACCGCCGGTTCCATCATAATTAAAAAAATCAAAAATACAAATAAGGTTAAATATTATTTACACTATTAGAAAACACCGTTTTAGCGACGGAATTAGCGATAGTTACAGAGTCCATCACAAATTCTCTGAACTGGCGACGGCTGTGCTACCCGTCACACATATCGTAAAAAACCTCAGAACCCCATGGTTAGCTACGGAATTCCGTCACGAATCCGTTGCCATTTTTGGCGGTAGTGGGCTGCGCCAGATATTAAGTATTAGCGACGGAAGTCCGTCGCTATGTCGTTGCTAATAGCGACGGACTATTCACTTCCGTCGCTAAATCTAACTCTCCTATCATTAGCGAATAATAGCGACAGAATTCCGTCGCTAATAGGGGCGGATATATACCACCAAAATTTGGGTTTTCGCGGTCAAACAGGTTAGCGACGGATTAGCAACGGAAAATCAGTCGCTAACTTGTTGTCTTCTATAAAAACCAGAGACGCCTCTGTGTACCCCTACCGCGAACACAAATCCTCCAAAAACGCTCCCGCGCCGCCGAATTCGGTCCCTCCCGTTCACTCCTTTTCCTCCTCTTGTCTACCCCTATCGAAATCTCCACTTCCACTCATATTCCTCCTCTTCTCTCCATCCTTTTCCTCCTCTTGTCTCCCTCCCGTTCGGATCCGCCTCCAGCGAGAAGCGCTAGCCGCCGCGAGAATCTGCCAGCTTCCGGTCACCGGATCCGCCCACCGCCATCTCACTTTCCACCTCTTTTCACCCTCCCCGCACAAGAGCTGCTCGATCTCCCAGTAGGTAAGTTTTTTTTTTATAATTTTGTTATATAAACTATTTAGAATTAAATTGTTTAGATATAGTATAATATTGTTTAGAATAAATTAAAATAGTTTTAGAATTGTTTAGAGTTAAATAGTATAATATTATTTAGAATTGTTTATAATTAAATTGTTTATATATAGTTTTTTTGCAAATTGTTTAGAATAAATTAAAATAGTTTTAGATATTTATTTAGTAATTGTTTAGATATAGTTTATTAGATTGTATATTTATAAATTGTATAGAAAAATATTATTAATGTTTAGAAAATATATAGAGTGTTATATAGGTTATTTAAAATTTGTTAGTAATTATATATGATTTTTAGGAATGATATACAATTTTTTAGGAATTTTTAAAGATTTTTTAAGAATCATATAGGATTTTTTAGGAATTATATAGAATTATTTATAAATTATATAGAATTATGTATATTTTTTTAATAGAATTATATAGATTTATGTATATTACTTATAAATTTAATAGAATTGTATAGAAAATTTAAAAATTTATATAGACCTTTTTAGGAATTATTTAAGATTTTTTAGGAATTATAAAGAATTATTTATGAATTATATAGAATTACATATAATTTTTCAGAGTTTATATAGAACATTTTAAGAATTATTTAAGATTTTTAAGGAATTATTTATGAATTATATAGAATTATATAGAATTTTTTTAGGAAATTATTTAAAATAATAAAGGATTTTTTAGGAATTTCTAAAAATTATAAAGGATTTTGTATGAACTTTTTAGAAAATAGAATTATACATAGAATTGTGGATTTTGGATTATATAGATATTTTTATGTCGTGGATTATATTAAATTGTGGATTTAGAATTATTCATAGAATTGTGAATTATATTAAATTTATTATGGCTTCAGCCGTGGATTCAGGGTTATATACGATTATGTTGGAAATTATTTAAATATTTTATATATTTATTATTATATATAATTGTGCATTTAGGATTATATAGATTAATCATGGAATTAGAATTATATAAAATTATTTAGAGAAGAAGTGGATTTAGGATTATATAAGAGATGAGAATTATGATTAATCCTAATTTTCGGTGTCATGTAATACATGTGACATAATAAAATAAATTAGAGAAGGTGTAATTAAGATAATAAATACGATTAGATGTGAATCGTCATCTAATTAATCGCGCTACAGAGATGAATCAAGACCGTAGTTGGATGTATTAGAGACTCACACGGGGGTTGTTAACTAGGGATGGCAATGGGGCGGGGATCCCCGCTTCCCCGTGGGGAATCCCCGTGACGGGGATGGGGATGGGGATTTGAAATGGGGATGGGGACGGGTATGGGTGAAACATAAAATCCCCACATGGGGATGGGGATGGGGTGGGGAATGGTGTCCCCGCCCCGTCCCCCGCCCCGACCCCGACCCCGTGGGGAATCCCCGATGGGGGTTGGTTAGTTCATAAGATTTCATATGTCGATGTGGTTTTTCATTTGTCTTAATTTATTTGATTGTCTTGTTTTGTCGGTTATATAATTACTAATTGGTTACGAACTAAAAACAATTCGTTGTTTAATTTAGTTTCTTTTATATTTAGATACACATATAGCAAATAAAATTGAAAATTCAAATAAGATAGCGGGGATGGGGACCCGGCGGGGACGGGGATGGGGAAAAAATTGCCCCCCGACGGGGATGGGGATTGAAATTATAAACGGGGATGGGGACGGGGATAGCAGTCCCCGCCCCGAACCCGCCCCGTTGCCATCCCTATTGTTAACCCCATGATTTCTTTATCGAGTTTGCCCTAGGTTATCCAACTTGTATGAGTGGAGTGCAGATTAAATGCCCCTGTTCTAAGTATGCTTGTAGAAATAAAAGCTACCGAATACCGATGATGTAGAATTACATATTTTGAAGAATGGGTTTGTAAAAGATTACCAAGTATGGATGTTTCATGGCGAGGGGACCGTGTTGAATCCCGGAGGACAACAACATGCCGTACCGGAGAATGATGTCGAGGGGGCTGTGTTTGCATCCGGTCATAGAATGATACATGATGTTTCCGGTCTAGAAGTAGTCTTCTAGGAAGATGATCCCCCGAATGCAATCACAGAATTTTTTTGATATGATGAGAGAGTCCGAACAAGAAATATGGCCGGGTAACAAAAGACACTCCCCGTTTTCTGCATCTGCTAAAAATGATGGATATCAAGTGTCGTCATCAGAGTTCAATAAGTATAAAGGACGACATGTGCGAGTTCAGACAAGAGCTGCTCTAAGAGGACAACAAGATGCCAACAAATTTTGTTAACATAAAGAAGATGGTTAATGGTTTGGGGTTGCCGATTGAGATCATTGACTATTGTCTCCGAACCTGTATGATTTATTGGGGGAGGAAGATGCAATAGAACGGAATGCAAAGTCTGTGATCAACCGCGGTGGAAACCTGTGATGCAAGGCAAATAAAAAAGAAGAAAGGCTAGAGTTCCGTATCGGAAAATGTTTTATTATCCAAGAACTCCAAGGCTACAGAGATTGTATGCTTCGAAAGCAACTGCCTAGCATATGATGCGGCACGTTGACCATCAGATGGTTGGTGACAAGATGTGTCACGCGTCCGACTCTCCGGCATGGAAACGTTTTAGTGAGCTACATTCCAATTTCGCCGATGAAGTCACAAATATCATATTAGGCTTATGTTCCGAAGGGTTTCAACCATTCAGTAACTTCGAGCAACAATATTCATCATGGACGGTCATCTTAACACCCTACAATCTCCACCCAGGCATGTGCATGAAGGATGAATTTATGTTTTTGACGGTTTTTGGTCCTGGATCCTAGAAATCCGAAGCAATAAATGGACATATTTCTACAACCGTTCATTGTAGAGTTAAACCAGTTGTGGGAGTGTGGAGTCACAACATACGATGTTCATAAACGACAGAGTTTCTAGCTAAAAGCGGCTCTTATGTGGACAATTAATGATTTCCCTCCATATTCTATGTTGTCTGGATGGAGCACTGCTGGTAGAAAAGCTTGCCCTTATTGCATGGAAGAGACAGATGCATTCACGCTACCCAAGAGTGGTAAACAATCATGGTTTTATTTCTCTCGAAGGTTTTTGCATCCACGTCATTCATTTTGCAAAAATGTCACTGATTTTCGTAGGGGAAGACAAGAGCGCAAAAGGCTTACGAGGCTGAGAACTGGAGCTGAAATGTTAGCTGAGCTGGATCATTTAGGGTTTAAGAAGCCATATGAACCTGGGAGAAAATCATAATGCTTTACTGTCCAAAAAACATGGATGGAATAAGAAAAGCATCTTCTGGGATTTGCCTTACTGGAGTACGAATGTCATTTGGCATAATTTAGATGTCATGCATATTGAGAAAAATATGTTCGATAATGTTTTCAATACCGTCCTCAATGTCCCCGGGAAAACAAAAGACAATGAAAAAATCCAGGGAAGAACTGAATGACATCTGTGATCGGCCTGGGCTAGCTAAAGATAGGGAGACTAGGAAGTTTCTGAATGTCAAGTATGCATTGGATTAGGGATTCAAAAAGAGTCTTGCTTGAGTGGATACAAAAAATAAAGTTTCTAGACGGGTACGTGTCCAACTTGTCTAGATTTGTCGATTCAAAAAATCTGAAAATGCATGGGATGAAAAGTCATGATTGCCATGTTTTATGCAACGACTTCTGCCAGTTGCTCTTTGGGAGCTTTTACCCAAAGATGTGTGGGAGCCATTAACGGAGCTGAGTATCTTCTTCAAGGAGTTAACTTCCACCTCATTGACAGAAGAAGAAATGCATCGTCTAGATCTTGAAATCCCTAAAATACATTGCAAGCTAGAACGTATTTTTCTCGCCCAGTTTTTTCGACTCTATGGAGCATCTACCCCTGCATCTTCCTTACGAGGCGATGATGGCAAGACCGATTCAATATCGATGGATGTATCCATTTGAAATGTTTTTTTATATATAGGTTATTCGTTATATATAGAGTGTTCATTAGTGTTCTGTATTTAATTAGATGTAGTTCACTTTTGACATCATAATATATTAAGTTATTAATTATGGTTAGATCTATCCATTTTAATATATATGGTTGAAGATATGAGAGGACAAGGAGCTAGCGGTGACCACACAGGAGCGGGTCGCGGTCGCGGCCATGGTCGAGGCCGAGCCCAAGGACGGGCTAGCACGTTCTTGGGAGTCGTTCTCGAGGCTGAGCCGGCTCAGGGCGACCATGGATCTACTGCTCCACGGGCACCGTTGGATGCCAGTGGAAGAGTATTTATCTATCCATACCCCAGCGGGTCGATGCTCCTCGAGTCTGGACCAGTCTCCCGTTCTATGCAGGAGATCTTCCGAAAATGTTTTTTCATGTCCGGTAGCGCATGGCGGTTTCTGTCGCCTGAGGAGATCGACTTCTACTGGCAAAAGTTCAAGGTCATTATTTATCCATTTTTAGCTTCACGATTACACTAATGTAAAAATGTAAAGTGAAACATGCATGTTTTTTATGGTTTCTAGAAAGAATATTTCTAGGACGAGTCCGAGTACAGCGAGGACTACATCAAGCATGTCTTCATGAGACATGCAGCGACTCGGTAAGTTGCAAATCACTATAGTTGAAAATGACTTATTAGCTTACTTTGTAATTTTTGACATATTTTTGTTTCACAGGTATAAGGACGTCATTCACAAGATGAAGACGTCTGGAGTACGGCATCGGTCTATGAGCGATGATGTTTGGGCCGCCTGGAAGGCCTTGTGGGACTCGGAGGAATAGAAGAAGAAGTCCCGGCATTGCTCATGATGAGCGAGCCTGCTGGTGAGGGCACTGGATTAGTGCGCCACACAAGAGGCTCCCGTTCTTTCATGGGTTATTACGATAACATGGTTTGATTCTTAATTTTATTTTTTTCGTATAATGAAATTTATTAGTTTTCTGTCACACTAATAATTTTTATTGTTTTTGTTAGACCAAAGAATTTGGTTGCACTCCGACTACTACCGAGTTGTATACCCACACACACACGTCGAGGAAGGACAAGGACAAGACTGTCCTTGTAGACCCGAGGGCGAAGAAGATGACGGTATTTCGTAAATTACATGTATGTTATGAAACATTTTTATGTACCTAACTAATATGTTTTCCTCGGTTATTATAGGAAGCGATCACCCAGAAGATTGCTGCTTCGTCCCAGACACCGACCGGAGAGGGTCAAGATACGAGCATGGCTGACGTGGACGAGACCCAGATCAATCTGGAGATCGAGGGCGTGAACAAGAAGAACCGGGTGTACGAACCCGATTCAGCGGCCGGTGCATACATCGACACATCACGCAACCGGGCGGGTCGAGCCAGGTCATCTCGCCCCGGTTCTTCCTCTCAGATGAGCCAAGAAGATGTTCGGCGCTAGATGCAAGAAATGCAAGAGCGGATGGATGCGCAGATGCAAGAGCGCTTGCAGGCGCATGTGCAGCAAATGGAAGAGCGGATGCAAGCGCAAATGCAGTCACAAATTCACGCGGATATGCAGGCGCGATTGTCCAATTTCATCCGAGCTGAGGTGGCCAAGATGATGCGGACCCTTCCGCCAGAACATCGCCCGCCACCGAGAGACAACGACGACAACGATGACGATGCCAAGTCATAGTTTTTTTTATGATTTGTATCTTTGTTATTGTTTTGTACGAACTATGTTTCTTACGTTTAATTTTATAATAACAATTTTGGTTTAACTTAATAGTGTTTGTTATAATATATTTTCAATTGATGGAAAATGCAAAACTTCGCAATATTAACGTTAACGACCACATGAAAGTATATTTGATGACGATAACGCAACAGAGATATGGGGGTCAAATTGGGAGGGGATTTGCGATGGTATTCCGTCGCAATTTAGTGGCTTCTGGAGGTAGACTTAGCGACGGAAACCCGTCGCAAAATCCGTCACCACAATCTGTCTCCCAAGGGTCCATATTAGCGACGTAAAGCCATCGCCAAATCCGTCGTCACATTCGGTCTCCGGAAGCCCAAATTTGCAAGGACTTCCGTCATGAAATCCTTCGCTAACTAGCGACAGGTCTTTTATTCCGTCACTAACTTCCTTTCGCTACCAAATTGGGAACGACGGGAGACATCCGTTGCAAATCTGCGGGAGACATCCCTTGCAAGTCCGTCGCTAAACCATATTAGCGACGGATTTTTGTTAATTGTGACGGAAAAATCCGTCGCCAATCAACAATATTCTAGTAGTGTTAATTTAAATCGAAATATAATTTTATCTAATTCTGAATAAAGTTTATAAGTTAACTTAATTTTTAAAAATATTGTATAATTTATTTTAAGTTACTTAATAAAGTTTATAATTCATTTTAAGTTACTTAATAAAGTTTATTAATTCATTTTAAGTTACTTAATAAAGTCTAAAATAAGGTTACATTTTAAGTTACCAAATAAGGTCTAAAAAATAAGGTTACATATTTGATATTGCATAATTTTAAGTTACTTAAATCATTTTAATTGTAAATAATTTAAATATTATTTTATTTAATAAAGTTAATTTAATTTGAATTAAACTTTGTTGAATTAAGTTTACTTTGTTAAATTTAACTTTGAATTTAACAAATTATACTTTGAATTAAAATAACTTAACAAAATTTACTTAAGTTTGTTGAATTAAACTTTGAATTTAACAAATTAAACTTTGAACTACTTAAGTTTACTTAATTATTTTTATGTTTAAACTTTGAACTTATCAAATTAACTTTATAAAGTTATAAGTTTACTTAAGTTTGTTGAATTAAACTTTGAATCAACTTAAACGTTTTTAAAACTCCTTTGGAATATATCAGGTCCGACCAAACTCACCGCATATGTGTTGTGCAAATTCAGATAGGAAAGAAAACCCTTTTATTCTGGTGTACGCGTGAGTTTCCAAGTTGTACTTCGCATCGTTTGTCGAATAAATGTTATTAACAAATTAGAAAGAAAAAAATAAACGTTAATAAAGTATTTACAATTGAAACACCAAGACTGGTTTATTCCGGAGGAAGTGGGCCAGGCACTGGCGCAGGTGGCGCCGGCAGACCCTATATATCATTTGTAAATTTGTAGAGAAATTTTCAAAAAAACACCCCTTATATGGGCGAATTTCACTTTAAACACCCCTTATATCACTATTTATAAAGCCCCACCCCTTATATTACTTCCGTCACCAAATCCCCATCTATCCCTCTCAGCCGTTAGAAAATCCATCCAAATCCATGAAATTACATCTTTGCCCTCCAAATTTTTTAAAAATTACTTAAAGATTGACCATTATACCCTCATCTTTCGGAACTGGAAATTAGTGGTGTTCGTTCTTCATCTTTTCATAGATTTGGGATCTGACTTGTCGATTTGTTGAAAATTGATGGTAGATCTAGCGATGAATCGGTGTAAATCGAGCCTTCAATCGCTTGATTTTATGAAGAAACGAGCGTTCAATCGAGCCTTCAATCGTTCTTCATTTTCACATTTTAGGGTTTGAAGACATCATACACTGGTTTGCAGGAAAACGACTTTGATGCTGGCTTTGTGCAAGTTCTTGAGAGACAGATGATAGGAGCTTATTATATGGTGTAACTAGCGACTATTAGCTTAGGATTAGTGGTGTTTAGGTGCTTATTGAGTGGTATTCCCGGAATCTAGTATGATTGTTCACTTATAGATTTGCGGGATGCTCTTAAGCGTTATTATGTCGTATTGTATTATGGAGATCCTATTTGTACTCAGTTTTAGTGCATTTGGGACGGAGCTAGAGAGAAGACGACCACACCTACACCCATGGAGAGCTGAGAGGCAAAGCCGAGCTGCCTCGGAAGCTTGCAGAAGATGAAGACCAGTCTGAGAGAAGGTTTCAAGACGAAGACGAGCCAAGACGAAGAAGTCTCGGTCGAGAGTTTCCCTCGAAGAAGAAGTAGCGTTCGTGACTATAAAGTAGCGATCGCGACTTTGCCTCGACATGGATGTAGCGATCGCGACCCAGATGTAGCGACCGCGACTTGAGACGTTCCTGAGAGATTGGTGAAAAGTAGCGACCGCGACCCTGAAGGTAGCGACCGTGACTTTTGGCGGACCCGACCCAAATTGCAGATTTAAGCCCGGGATTTATAACATTTTATTAGTTTTTCCCATTTTATTCATTTATTCTTAGTTATTTTATTCCTTAGAGGTTGGACCCTATATATACCTCTAGTTTTTAGGTTAGATTAGATCTTTTGCCACTTTACATTCAAGTTCTTAGAAATTCAGCCACCAAGAGGAAAGCTGCCACCTTTCTACCATCTTCTACCTTCAATCCTGGTTACTTTATCCATCATCATGTATAGCTTTCTCTTGGCTATATCTGGATAAGTTCCTACGAGTTCACTCTTAGGTTGAGGCCTTTATTCTAGGAATTGTTTGTGAGAATTCTATGTTTATGTTCTAATAATAATTTTAGCATTGTTTTATAATCTCTTGTGCTTATTGTCATTGATTGGTATTGATTTTATCTAGGTTGCAAACTAGGTTGATTAATTATTCATTCATACTGCTAGGCTTGATAATTCGATTTGAAAAGTCTTGTCTTTTAGGTAGCAATCAGAATTAGCATAGACTATTTGCGAGTGCTTCTTTTGTAGAGATTATAAACCTGTGTCGAGTATCGGTGATTTGCCAATGGTATTGCATAGGCCTACATATCTTTGATCTTTATGCTGTTGAGTAGTTGAACCTTAGGATTTCTTTGGTTATTGCATACAACAAGGGTTTCTAGGACTATTTGGACTAGTTGCTATTTACGAACAAAGAGTAGGACAACTAGATTATCTATTTAAAAGAACATAACTTTATTAGAATTCGATGATCAACTTTCCATAAGAATAATGTGCTGAGACTGAAAGAGTGAGCTTTTCATTGTTATAAGTTTACAAAGAATCCAAGAAATTTCGGTTACTATTGCTTTCGACAAAATTACAAACCAAAACCCCCTTGTTACTTTTGGTAACACACTTGAAAGAAACTATCGTTGTGGCTCCCTGTGGAATCGACTCCGACTTACCGCTTAACTAGTGGATAGTAGTTTGATTTATCTTTGACAGGACCAACGACCGGTAAAACGCCTGTCAAATTTTGGCGCCGTTGCCGAGGAGCCAACTGTCATAGTTTGTTTCCTTGTGTGTTATCCTGGTGTGGACCTATCTTATGGTCCACACACGAGCCACTAATTCAGATTTACTTGATTTTATTTCAGAGATAGATCGGGTGCATCTACACAATCTACGACAATCTCTACGGAATTTGGTAATCGAATCAATGGCGGCCAGAACGTTGAGAGAGCTTACAGGCCCAGATCTGACGCAACAACGTCTAGGAGTGATGTCACCTGCCCTGAATAATGGCGTCACGTTCGAACTTAAGACCGGCTTCATCAACTTATTGCCGAAGTTTCATGGATCAGCTGGGAAGACCCAATTATGCACTTAAGCGAGTTCCACGACATCTGCAGCTGCAACAAACCAAATAACGTCACCGACGAGCAAATCAAGATGAGAGCCTTCGGTCTTACGCTAAAAGATAGCGCGCGCTAGTGGTATTACTTGCTGCCCACCGGAAGTATCGACACATGGGAGAAGCTTCACAAAGCCTTCCTCAACAAATATTTCCCGTCCAAGAAGGCGGTTGCACTAAAAAGGGTGATAGCAATGGTGGAACAGCAGGCCACTGAGACGTTATATGACTACTTGGAGAGGTTCGCAAGACTGTGTGCGAGTTGCCCATTTCATGGCTTCGAGGAGAAGGACCTAGTAACCCACCTTTATAATGGGTTGTTAGATAATGAGAGACGATGATAATGAGAGACGATTGGTGGATGCTGGTAGCGTGCTGAATTTGACTCCGCCGAAGCCAAAGCGCGATTGAACGAGATTGCCGAGGGTAGGAGGAGCTTCGGAAGGACGTATGCACGAAAGGGAGCCAATGTTGTGAGCTCCGGAGAAACGGAATGGAAGAGTGAGATAGCTGAGCTCAAGAGTATGATAAAGAGCCTCGCCGTTGGTAATGCAAAGCCTGCGAGAGTTTGCGGTATTTGTGCAGACGAGACCCATCCCACCGATATGTGTCCACATCTCCAGGACCAGACTATCGCAGAGGTGCACGCTGTAGGAGGATTCGGACCTCCCCGTCTCGCTTCGAGAACAACAATAATAATTACAACCAGCGAGAGGGAAACTACAATCCGAGAGGGAACGACCATCCCGGATTTCGGTGTGGAGATTTCATCCGGGGCACAGAACAGGCCGCTCCAATTCAACAATCAATACCGTGCGCCATACCAACTGAGGAATTGAGGATCCATCGCTGAGGGAGATGATCGTGTCCTTGTCCAAGCATTTCATAGCCCACGTGCAAACAACAGAGTCAAGTATAAGGAGCTTAGAGAAGCAAGCGGCGCAAATAGTGGAGGCGGTGAACAATCTTCAACAGCAGGGATCGGGAAAGTTACCATCTCAAGCTGTGGCAGCACCGCGAGAAAATGTAAGTGTCATCTCGATTGTAGGAGAGCTAAGGCCCGATGAAAAGGAGAAGGAGGATGAATCTGCAGAAAAGTCACGACCGCTACATGAGAGTCACGACGCGACATTCTCCCCAAGAGAAACTCGCGATCGCTACATCAGATTCTCGACTGCGACATTGGGTTCGAGGAGAACTCGCAACCGCGACTCAAAAGTAGCGATCGAGAAGGCGGTGATCCAAAATTTTCCGAAAAGAGTAGCGATCGCGACATTGATTCTCGACCGCGACTTTCTGAGGACGACGCTCGGAATGACGCAGAGATCCTCAAAAGGTTTCGGGAAGTGCTAGGGAAACCAATATCTACTCCAACCCGCCAAAAGGTACCCCGCTTTACGACGCGTTGAAAGAGATGTGCACTAAGAAAGCAACCAAGAAGCTGCAAGGGAGGTAGCAGGTCCAGGTGAGCGGAAGGGTCTCCGCAACCATTCAACCGGCAATGGCTACTAAGCGCGCAGACCCAGGAATGGTGACCATCCCGTGCACCATAGGTACAACTAAAATTAATAAAGCCATGTTAGATTTAGGAGCCTCGATAAATGTTCTACCTTTCTCAATTTATGAATTTATTAAATCTAAGATGCATGAGTAAAACAAGAATAGTTTTGCAAATTAGTCGATTGGATCGACGATCTACCCGAGAGGGTTGGTCGAAGATGTGTTGGTTCAAGTAGAAAACCTTGTATTTCCTGCAGATTTATATGTTATGGATGATAAATATGAGAAGCATGCCACACCTGTCCTGCTAGGTAGACCGTTTATGCGGACGTCTAAGACTAAGATAGATTTAGATACCGGGGTGCTGACACTCGGATTTAATGGGGAAGTTGTTAAATTCAATATATTTGGTACTAAGCCACAACCCCTAGATGAAAGCTCTGTCTTTTGCATAAATGATGTCATAAAAATCTCCGAACTTGAAACTGATGCTGTTTTGGGCAGTGGCCCCACCTCGCTAACCAAACAGGGAGAGAAACCTGCTAAAGCTGTTGTGCAGGTACCCAAGAAAGCGAAAGGAAAGGCGAAAGGTCGAGCCAAGAACAAGTGTGCGGAGAAGAGAACGGAGAAGAAACCCTACAAGTGTGGGTAGTGAAAGAGGAGAATGGTCTAAGGTTCAAACCTTTCCATCCATGGTTTAAGAAATTACTGCTGGACGATGCGATCCATAAAGGATTGAAAAACGTTGAATGAGTTGTTGTACGTCGTGCCGCGACGTTAAATAAGGCGCTGACCGGGAGGTAACCCGGGGGATTTTCACTAACGCTAATCCTTTGTTTACTTTTGTTTTTATTGTTTTTATTCCAGGGAAAATAACAGGACGAACATGTAGAAAGGAGCAGACGAGAAAAACGCGAAAAACATGCCTCGGCTAAAAAGTCATGGTCGAGACTACTATGTCGCGGCCGCGACACGCACCGCTACACGGTCGTGATACCGACCGCGACCCCCATTTCCCTCTTTCCCTTCTTCTTCTCCTTAAAACACTCTCAACCCAAAAACCCAAATTCACAACCCCTCAATTCATCTAGATTTTGACCTCCATTCCACCCGATATCATCACCTCTACAACCCTCCATCATTTTCTCCATCGGATTCGTCCAAATTCATCCACAATCGACCAATTTCTCCAAGAACCCAAAAAACCCAATTTCTCAAATCTCCTCTAAATCCTTGTTTTTCCTCCACCAAATCACCCCCCTTTAGGCCGGAATTGATCCATAGAGTCCAAATCTGAAGTGGTGATCGAAGAGGAGGCCAAACAAAGACAAAAGGGGATCGAAAGAAGGAGGTTTCCGTCGGTGATCTTGAGTCGCGGCCGCTACTTTTGAGTCTCGACCGCTACACTTGAACACGCTCATCCAGTGTTCTTCAGTCGCGACCGCGACTTTTTGCCTCTCGACCGCGACTTTCAATTCGAGGAGAAGTCTCGACCGCTACTTTCCTGTCACGACCGCGAATTTGCCACGGCCCAACTTTCTCGACTGCGACATTTACAGTCTCGACCGCGACATTCAGAAAAGAACGCGTTTCAGGTATCTTCGAGCGGTCTGATCTTGTCGATTTGTGGCTGTGACCACCTTATTGCTGCTGGGAATTGCGTTGTGCTGTGCTGTGTGTTCAATGGCTCCCAAGAGGCAGAGGAGATCGGTGGATGAGTTAGAGCAGATCGTCAACAACAAGTAGATTGTCAAGACTCGGTTCCCGACACGGTGTTGTTGGACAATATGAGATTGCATGAGGTGCTCACGACGATGTTCGCCAAGGCCGGTTTAGGGGGTTTCCTGGGGTTGAGCGTGCCCACATTCCCGAACTTCACTTGAGAATTCCTCCGTACCCTGTCCGTGACTCTAGACGACCGCACCAACCGGGTGGTGCATATTGAATGGCAGTCGAGCAACAGGACATGGAGACTCACCCATGAGCAGATTGCACACGCATTTGGGGTGACGAAGAGGAGAAACTGGGATAGAGACGTGGATAACGAGACAGTCAAGGAGTGATGGACCAGAGGATTGGGGAGAGGCGTACGACGCCCGGCGCACCATAGATACCTCCGTAGCCTTCCCGCAGTGGCGCCTCATCCACAAGTGGTGGCGATGTGCTTCGGGAACAAAGCCGAGAACAACAAAATCTCGGTCCACCAGCTCTTCTTGATGTACGCATTCTCATTTGAGTGCGAATTCTACGTCCCCGACTGGCCCACCCAGTTCGTCCGTGCCTGCCAGGAGTCACAGAAGCCAAAGTTCGGTGACATCGCCGTAGGCGGCATGATCAGTCTTCTTACTATCGAGGTCGGCTGCCCACCACGAGATCAACTATGAGGGGGAGCCACCTATACGACGAGTCCTGGTGCACGAGGAATCAATGGTTGCGGAGAGATGGCCCAGACCTCATCTACATGTACGGGCACGGATTTCAGATCACCTATCCTAGAGATGAGCCCGTTGTCTTCGGGTCTTGGGCCGATTCGTACATCCAGCCAGATGTCATCCCTGAGGGCCAGCACTTCCCCGTCCCTGGACCACCACCAGCCCCAACACCAGCTCCATTCGCACCTCCACCAGCCCCCGCGCCCAAGTACCAGCACACTTACGGCGACGCTGGCGCGAGCGGTTCGGGTTCACAACCTTACTCGGACGAGATGTATTGGCGGACCCACATGGCGACCCAGATGGACCAAATTACGGCGGCGATTGGTGAGATGCAGACGATTACACAAGCGATCGTCCAGAACCAAGAGCGGTTCCAGGCCGACATGACGGCCATCCGGGAGGAGATGCTGCGGGACCAGGAGTATCAGCACCAACAATGAGTGTATCAGCGGCAACAGTGGGAGCTCTCCGCACTCACTACCCCGATCCACCGGCTGGGGACGCCGCCGATGAGGAGGAGTCCGATGATGATGGTGATGATGATGACGCTGCGAAGTGAGTGCGGTATTTTCCCCTTCTCTATTTTATGAGGTCCTCTTTTGCTGCATTGAGGACAATGCGCTGTTCAAGTGTGGGGAGGGAATTACCATACTGAGGAGGAGGTTTATGAGTTTTGTTTTATCTATCTTTCTTACTTATTTTCTACTGAACTGTTTTGAGTCGTATTTCGATCGAGTCTGTACGAACTTCTTTACTTGTTTGAACTCTTGCATCATTTTATATTTTAAAAAAAAAATCAGAAAAAAACCCAAGGAGAGTAAAAAAGGAATAGATAAAAAAAGGGGAGCTCCTACAATATATATATATATATCGAAAAGAGACGAAAAAATCACGAAAAATAAAAGATAAAAACCACGTAAGCAAAAATTGATTAAAAAAGGAAAAGGTTGGTGCCTGAAAAAAATAAAAGAAAAGAAAAGAATAGTTCCTACCACATAGATTCGGTGAAAACCCGAAAGGGCGCCGGAATTACATTGTTTTGTGATTAATTTATTGATTGCATATATAATGGCGCAGGATACATAAGAAGGGAGTAGAAGGATATCTCGGGTCTTAGGATTCACCAAGGAGGTATAAGGAGTTAGTTTAGCCTTTTATATCTCTTATTCATGAGCTTATTGTATCCACACTTTGCATATCTACCATTCCATTAGTTTATTAGGTTGCTTTATATATATTATCGGCGGTTGAGTTAGATTCTAGGATTAGTTCACTATTTCTTGGAGTTGATGCATACTGTTGTGGTTGTATGATGCATAATTTTAAATTAGGATTGGTGGTTTGTGATTTGTGGATTTATTATTATATCTAGTGGTTTAGGACATTAATAGAAGAGGAGGAATGAGAAGTGTATAAGCGAGTGTGAGACTCGATTTTATCCTTATTTATGTCATATCTATGTACCCTTACCCTTGAGGGAGGATAGGATTCCACTTGTGCTTAAAAGCACATCACTTTATTCGATTATTATTATTGCTATGGAGTGGTGTCATATGAAGGTGGAGAGATAAGGAGGGTTTCGGGTAGGATATCTCGGAGACATAAGGAGATAGATCGGAGTATGTTGCTTATATACACTTTGGAGTTTGGAGTATAGTCGCTAGCAAACTTCTCTACACTTACTGTAGACCTTTGTACTTTTTAGGAGGAGTGAGCTTTATTTTGCATACTCGAGGACGAGCAAGGTTTAAGTGTGGGGAGGTTTGATAGGAGCTTATTATATGGTGTAACTAGCGACTATTAGCTTAGAATTAGTGGTGTTTAGGTGCTTATTAAGTGGTATTCCCGGAATCTAGTATGATTGTTCACTTATAGATTTGCGGGATGCTCTTAAGCGTTATTATGTCGTATTGTATTATGGAGATCCTATTTGTACTCACTTTTAGTGCATTTGGGACGGAGCTAGAGAGAAGACGACCACACCTACACCCATGGAGAGCTGAGAGGCGAAGCGAGCTGCCTCGGAAGCTTGCAGAAGACGAAGACCAGTCCGAGAGAAGGTTCAAGACGAAGATGAGCCAAGACGAAGAAGTCTCGGTCGAGAGTTTCCCTCGAAGAAGAAGTAGCGGTCGTGACTATAAAGTAGCGATCGCGACTTTGCCTCTACATGGATGTAGCAATCGCGACCCAGATGTAGCGACCGCGACTTGAGACGTTCTGAGAGATTGGTGAAAAGTAACGACCACAACCCTGAAGGTAGCGACCGCGACTTTTGGCGGACCCGGCCCAAATTGCAGATTTAAGCCCGGGATTATCAGATTTTATTAGTTTTTCCCATTTTATTAATTTATTCTTAGTTATTTTATTCCTTAGAGGTTGGACCCTATATATACCTCTAGTTTTTAGGTTAGATTAGATCTTTTGCCACTTTAAATTCAAGTTCTTAGAAATTCAACCACCAAGAGGAAAGCCGCCACCTTTCTACCATCTTCTACCTTCAATCCTGGTTAGTTTATCCATCATCATGTATAGCTTTCTCTTGGCTATGTCTGGCAAAGTTCCTACGAGTTCACTCTTAGGTTGAGGCCTTTATTCTAGGAATTGTTTGTGAGAATTCTATGTTTATGTTCTAATAATAATTTTAGCATTGTTTTATAATCTCTTGTGCTTATTGTCATTGATTGGTATTGATTTATCTAGGTTGCAAACTAGTTGATTAATTATTCATTCATACTGCTAGGCTTGATAATTCGATTTGAAAAGTCTTGTCTTTAGGTAGCAATCAGAATTAGCATAGACTATTTGCGAGTGCTTCTTTTGTAGAGATTATAAACCTGTGTCGAGTATCGGTGATTTGCCAATGGTATTGCATAGGCCTACATATCTTTGATCTTTATGCTGTTGAGTAGTTGAACCTTAGGATTTCTTTGGTTATTGCATACAACAAGGGTTTCTAGGACTATATGGACTAGTTGCTATTTACGAACAAAGAGTAGGACAACTAGATTATTTATTTAAAAGAACATAACTTTATTAGAATTCGATGATCAACTTTCCATAAGAATAATGTGCTGAGACTGAAAGAGCGAGCTTTTCATTGTTATAAGTTTACAAAGATTCCAACAAATTTCGGTTACTATTGCTTTCGACAAAATTACAAACCAAAACCCCCTTGTTACTTTTGGTAACACACTTGAAAGAAACTATCGTTGTGGCTCCTTGTGGAATCGACTCCGACTTACCGCTTAACTAGTGGATAGTAGTTGGATTTATCTTTGACAGGACCAACGACCGGTAAAACGCCTGTCAATAGATACAGCCTTGTTGTTATGAGTACCACTTTCTAACTCTAGATTGAATCTATTTGCATTGTGGGATCTGTACAAGTTAAAAATTGGAAGTTGTTGATGATTTCAGGGGATGAATTATATATTTACAAAAGAGGATGGTGAGTTCCTGATAAAGCATGGAGCGCTGCCTGAGGAAAGAATTCGAGCCATAGAAACGGGAGGTTGTCCGCATGCTGCCATTCGTGAAGACATCAACATAAATCTGGGTCTGCTTGTACAAGACAGACATACTTCTGTGTGAATCTGGAGGAGGTAACCCATTTCTTACTCTGTTTTTCTAGTGATAGTTTGATATAGCAAAGCAAAGCTCTTAAGCAACCAGTGGACAGATAACCTGGTGGCCAACTTCAACAGAGAGCTAGCGGATTACATCATCTACATAATAGATGTGTCTGCAGGGGATAACAAATCAGAATTCGGGACTTTGGGCTCAATTCTGTGAGATTGACAAATTAATCTTGAGTATTGGAGTCGAGATAGGTGGATTCAAGCCATCCATTTCAGAAGGAGGCGAAATCGGTGCCGAGAGGAAAAGACGATCTTGAGTATTGAGACTCGATTATGTTTTTCTACTGAAGTTTTCAAGTTCCTGATTTTTGCTGATTCTTCTTCGTTCTTCTTCGTTGCTGCTCGATTCTTCTTCATGATTTTTTCTATCTTGTGCTATTTTTTGCCTTAGGCTTATTTTTCGGATCTAAACACTATTACTTTCTATTGATTAGATTAAATAAGGTTTAAATTTCAGGAATCTGGAGGATTCTATTGATTAGATCTAAACACTGTTTAGTCTAATCAAAGCTTACGAAGGCTGATTTTTCGTCGATGGAATCTGAGCTCAAAGAAGGCTGATTTTTTGGTTTTTCATTTTTTCACTTGTAATTTTAAAATTTTTTGGAGGGCAAAGATGTAATTTAACGGATTTTCTAACGGCTGAGAGGGATAGGTGGGGATTTGGTGACGGAAGTAATATAAGAGGCGGGGCTTTATAAATAGTGATATAAGGGGTGTTTAAAGTGAAATTCGCCCATATAAGGGGTGTTTTTTTGAAAATTTCTCAAATTTGTAATATATACTTATTTACTTATAAATTATAATATATAATTTACAATATATAAAATTATACGAAAATATTTATTATAAACATCACAATGATTTTCCTTTAATGATTATTTTATTTTACTTATTAAAACTCATTTTTAAAAAAAATCAAAATGAATAATTTTTAAATATAAATACTTCGGTTCGGAGCCGGAACCGAACCAGAAGCAGAACTGGTCGAAACCGGGTCGTCCGGAAGGTTCGGAGCTGCCGGTTCCGGGGGTTCTGAAGGTTCCGGTTCCTGATTTCCGGGAACCGGGGACCGACCAGTGTCTAACTACACTTGCATAAAGCCATCCTAAGTCATATTGACTGTTTGCTTAAGGCAAATGTAAGCAATAAACTATGCTAAGGGTGGAATCTTAGTTAACTAGAAAATTCATCATTGAAAAAACTAATTAAAATCTTAGATGTCCACATGACCCTCGTCGACATAATTTTAATCACTTGGATAACCTACACAGAAGCCATCCAAAGTCATTAATCATTGGATGCTATAGTGAGGTACATGCAAGAAATTTTAATCACTTGCATAACCAACACATAAGCGGTCCAAAGTGACTATACTACTAGTTGCCATAAGGGGTACATGCAAGCAATTTGTGCTCAAAATTGCATCTCAGTTACATAAAATCATCATCATCGATTATGCATGAGCAAGTAAGGTAAGCAAGGCAGCATATGAGGGACAATTTACAATTTCACGCAAGAAACTCAGTTCACAGCAAGGCAACACATTGTAGGGGACAAAGTGTTCTAGGCAGGGACAATGCTTAGCAGGACAGAGGAGGTACTCAAGTCTTAACAAGCAAATAACAAGCAGGTATTCACGATGTCCCCATAACAAGCAGGTAATAACATGGACATCAAGCCACAACAAGCATGTAACAAGAGTCATGTAACAACAAAGCATTGAACTACCCGATACAGGGAATTCAACAACCAATAAAATAGATCATGCAACAAATAAACAATTCAAACAAAACCATACAATTGGTGGTTTAAACTGCCCCACAATAGTAACAAACACATGTTCAAAAGGTGGACTAAACATCCTACCACCACAACAATCCAAATGTTAACGCAGTTTAGGGGACAAGATCCAAAAAACCCAACATACATAGGCGACTTAAATAAATAAGTGAAAAATGAGCTAGATTTCATCCGATTCAGAATCACTGAGGATAATCACTTCGATCAGAGCTTTCTTCTTCTTCTCCGGCGGCTTGATCTCAGGCGACGACGCCTTGCTGGGATGCTCACCTCCACCCCAGTTTCCTTGGGCGGCGGCTTCTCAACACTCCTCTCCTCCTCTGATCCATGTGAGATTAACCGTGCATTCCCTTACAAAGCCCGAAGCCTCAATGTAATAACCCTCAATTAGTGAAGGGCATTTTGGTAAGTCAATTATTATTCGAATTTATGAGAAATTATTATTTAGATAATTGATCAAGATTAGGCGTAATTGATTAAATCATTATTTAATTCGTCATAATTTAGTTGTTGTGATGACAACCGCGAGTTATTTATTTATCTTATATAATAAATAAATACTATATAAGATAAGTAAATACACTTTAGAGTATTTATTATATCTTACGGAAAATTAATTTTTCCTTTTCTAATTTCGAAAGAATTATGGATGAGATTCATAATTTTTAAAAAATTAGCAGAAATCCAATATCAGTAATTTATAATTACTTATATTTTTTATATATATTTTCCGCAACTGAAACTATATAAACCCACCTCCGTTATAATATATTTTCTTTTATCTTTTTCCTTTAATGTACGAAAATGGAACAATACAGTCTTTGTTTTCTTTCTTCGTTCTCATTGTTTTCCTATGTGGCCAATCGAAAAAAAAGCTCCTCCCTCCACACTAGCCCGGCGAGTCAACACCGCACCACCAGTCTGCCACCTCCTTCCTCCCTTCCTTGTCAAGCCATCCCCTGTTTTTTCGGTGAGCCTTTGGTTTCCTTCTTTTCGGCGAAGCTCCGATGACCAGCAATCAGACCTCCATTGTCACACTGCCGTGGTTCCGCCTTCCGCCAAACTCCCTCGTCGTCAACCATCGGTAAAGCTCCGCGCTTCGATTCTGTTTTTTTGTTGTTTTTGTATATATAACTCTGTTGTGTTTAAACGCCTCAATCTCCGATTACAGCTAGCCATCACGCGTCATGCTGCTGTCGACGCTGCCGCCTCCGTAGTCTCCAACGTCAGCCACCATCATCTCAAGTGAGCTGCTGATTTGTGTGTTCGTGTTTTTTGCCTTGTTGTGTTCACTTGGAACTAGACCTACTCAAAGGCGGGCAAGCCCTCCCGGCCCGTCCAGCCCGTCCTAACATATGGGCGGGTTTGGACAATGATTTTTGCCCATCATGCCCGGACCACCCATATTAAAATGGGATGGACATGGTTTTAGGAAATGTCTAGTGGACATGCTCGGCCCGTCCATATTAATTTTTTTAATAAAAATATATATATTACACTACAAATAATAGTCAAATGGAGTAAATATATCACACATATTAATAAGTAGAGTAAGTATATCATAACTGTTGGTCCTACTGCGTCTTCGTGCGATGTTGTGATAATCCTGGAAACCTTCAACGGATCGTGTTTGTTCACTTTCCGAACAAGATAATTCGACCCTATAGAAATGCCAGGGTTACACGAATTCCTTGCGGGGATAATCCGAGAAGGGACAATCAAATTCAGGCACTTATGAAATTTGATCTGAGAAGTCGAGCAGTTGTTCGTCAAAATCGTTCTCAATTCGTGCTCAAATATCGTCTCCTGTATATAGAACCGAAACCCCATAAAAGTAATGGGTTCACCACGAAACAGAGTGGGCAGTTGAACAGCTAAAAACTGAATTGGCGGTTGGGCAGTTATACACCCACGTCTGGTTGATAAACCATAAATCACAGATACTACTCGCCGAGTATCTTCATGAGGTGCTCGTCGAGTACCTGTTGACGGCCAAAAGATACGTATAACAAATAGTCTCTGGGAGACCATCTGCTCGACGAGTATCTCTCCAAGATGCTCGTCGAGAACCTATACACCATGCTCGTCGAGAACCTCGACGACCAAAATATCTTTCCAAAATGTCCGTCGAGAACCAATCCACCATGTGCTCGTCGAGGACCTCTCGAACACGTGCTCGTCGAGGACCTCTTCAACATGCTCGTCGAGGACCTCTCGAACGAGTTCGTCGAGGACCTCTCGAACGAGCTCGTCGAGGACTTCTCGTCGAGACCCTCTTGAAGCGCATCAAGAGCGCTGAGAACCTCTCGAGCGCATTCCCCTCGACCCTGTTTCGTAGTTGTGATCGATGAACCGTTAGCTCAACAAGCGTGCACTCCGCACTAACCCAGACTTGTTTCCGAGCCTCACGATAAACCGCATCAGTTCTAGTAAATCACATTACGACTAAAATGAATTGATGACACTAAAATCACCAACAATAACCCGTTAGGAATTTTCTCAAGTATATCATCCACTTAATGATATTGTCAATTACATTTATAATTCGTGTCGATTCCCGCTACCAAACACATCAAAAACCTCACTTTTCAATATTATTTCTAGACTTTGCAAATTTCTAGTTGTATTTTCTTATATGCTTTTTCTTTCTTAATTTGTGCTTTAGATAAAAACATGAAAATGTTTTATTGAAACGGGCAAAACGGGCAGCCCGTTGGTCAACCCGCTAGCCAAAGTGGATGGGTATGGATATAGAAATTGTCCCATTTAATATGGGCGGGTTTGGCCCGTCCCGCATAAATGGACTAAATAATTTTTTTGACCCGGACCGCGTCCATCCCAAACCCGTCCATGAACAAGTCTACTTGGAACAAAACTCTGTTTTCAGTTTGGGCCTAATGTCGAACGGCCCATTCCAATTTGGAACTTGGCCGCCACACATGCCGTTATTTTATTTTATTTTTTAAATTTGTTTTCTAAGTTATTATTATTAACCTATTTGATTAACTTATGTTTTAATTAAACATATTAATATTAGGATTATTTTTATAAATTATATTTCTATAAATATAGTTTATTTTTAATCTCAGGATTCAATCTTATTTTTATTTATTAATTAAATTATTATTTGATTTAATCAATTCTCTTAATATTTTTAATTAGAATAATTAATAGACGTATTATCCTGATTAAATTAATGATTTAAAATTATATTCTGGAATTTAATATTATGGACTATATTATGATATTAATGTTAATAACATAATTATTAATATTAATATTTAATTATCACCTATTCTAGTTCTAGTTACTATTTATAATAAGGTGTGTATTTATTTTATTTTTAAATAAATATATTTATGAAAATAGTAATTTGTATTCTGGAAATTAAATTAATTTATGAATTTAATTAAATTAATTATTTTTATTAACCCATGACTAATTGATATAATTTAAAGAGATAATTATATCAAGCATAGTCTAATTATAAATGTTTTCGTGTGTCTGGGTACCGCCTTGGATAAGAATTTTAGAAGAGCGAGTTCGTTGACAAGGCTCCAAACTCCATATCTTAGACTGATCAATCCTTGTAACTAAGGCAAGTGCGGCCGCTCTTGCTTATCTATTATTTTTATTCCATAATTGTCTTAATTAACAATGAATCGGTTATTATATTAAGTTAGGATAAAATATTATTCTCTTGTTTGTTGGGAATTTTAATAACCTAAAATAAATGTTATCTAGGTTGTATGCATATAGTGGATATACTATATATAAATATATAGAAGATGTTTCTGGTGTGAACTAATTTTCCGTGCGGACTGTGCGGATTCATCACAACCGTTGATTCATTTTGATCAAAAAGCACTTTACACGAGTACACTACCAAGTGCACTAATCATCAAAACTGGGTGCGTTTCTCAGCATATTGGCGCACTCTCCAGTACACGATCAAGTGCACTACTCAATGCATACTAGTGCACTTTATGAGTGCAGTACTGATGCACTACTGATGCACTCCCAAGTAGTTCATTGGTAGGGATGGCAATTTGGGAACCGGAACCGGGCTGGAACCGGGTAGTGGCCGGTCCCGGTTCCAGTATTTCTGGAACCATGGAACCGCCGGTTCCTGGTTCCAGAACCGGTGGTTCCGGTTCCGAACCGCCGGTTCAATCATAATTAAAAAAATTTAAAAATACAAATAAGGTTAAATGTTATTTAATTTAACTCGAATATAATTTTATCTAATTATAAATAAAGTTTATAAGTTAACTTAGTTTTTAAAAATAAGGTTACATATTGTATAATTTATTTTAAGTTACTTAATAAAGTTTATAATTCATTTTAAGTTACTTAATAAGGTTTATTATACTTTATAATTCATTTTAAGTTACTTAATAAAGTTTATTAATTCATTTAAGTTACTTAATAAAGTTTAAAATGTTGTTACATTTTAAGTTACCCAATAAATTTAAAAAATAAGGTTACATATTTGATATTGTATAATTTTAAGTTACTTAAATCATTTTAATTGTAAATAATTTAAATACTTTTTTATTTAATAAAGTTTATTTAAGTTGAACTAAGTTTACTTTTTTGAATTTAACTTTTAATTTAACAAATTATACTTTGAATTAAAATAACTTAATAAAGTTTACTTAAGTGTGTTGAATTAAAATTGAATTTAACAAATTAAACTTTGAATTACTTAAATTTGCTTATTTTTTATATGTTTAAACGTTGAATTCAAATTTGAATTTTTCAAATTAACTTTATAAAGTTGTAAGTTTAGTTAAGTTTGTTGAATTAAACTTTGAATCAACTTAAACGTTTTCTGAAACTCCTTTGTAACATATCGGGTCCGACCAACCTCACCACATGCATATTGTGCAAATTCAGATTAGAAAGAAAATCCTTTTATTCTAGAGAACGAGTGAGTTTCCAAGTTGTACTTCCCATCATTTGTCGAATAAATGTTATTAACAAAATAAAAAATAAACGTTAATAAAGCATTTACAGTTGAAACACAATGACCGGTTTTTACCGGAGGAACTAGGCCAGGCACCGGCACCGGCACCGGCGCTGTCGGTACCGACATACCCGAATTAATAATATTTGCATTTTAATATTGTTTTAGTTATTTTTTATTGAATGAATTATATATACTAACTTAATGTCAAGTGCATGAGTACTTATCTATCGAACTTTACTCGTAATTGTGAATAAGAATTGTTTGCACTTATGTATAAAGTTCGGTAGATACGTACTTATTACTTAGACGACATTACATATAACATAATAAAACATGATATATCATTTGTAAATTTGTAATATATACTTATTTACTTATTATTTGTAATATATAATTTATAATATATAAAATATTTATTATAAACATCACAATGATTTTCCTTTAATGATTATTTTATTTTACTTATTAAAAATCATTTTAAAAAAAACAAAAATTATTGATTTTTAAATATAAATACTCCGGTTCATGACTAAGGCAAGTGGCGGAAGGTTCAGAATTGCCAGTTCCGGAACCGGGGGTTCACCGGTTCCGGGGTTCTGAAGGTTCTGGTCCTGATTTCTAGGAACCGGGAACCGGACCATGTCTATGCACTGGCGCACTACTCAAATACAATAGGGTGCACTTTTCAGTAGTGTACTGATGCACTCCTGGTGCACTTCCCGAGTGCACCTACCAGGTGCACTTCGCGAGTGCACCTACCAAGTGCACTACACAGTAGTGTACTGATCCACTTTTTAGTAGTGCATTGATGCACTATCCAGTAATACGCTAGTGCACTATCTTAGTCCTCACGGAAAATTAGTCCTCACCGGATTAACCCCCCCTCTCTCTCTATATGATTATATTATTACCTTAGGATGATATATGAACTTTGTTGTGAATTGTTGTGGATATATTGTACAGTTAGAACGAGTACTCGTAGGAACATTATGTTCCTACGCGAGGTCTAGTAGTTTCTTTATAACTCGTGTTAGGAGGGTTTTGCCCTAATAGCCTTTTTGGTCATGACCATACCCTTATTCTTATATAAGTAGTGGTGCACATAGCTAGTACTGATTATATGAGATTATTCCCTTGTTCTCATTGTGAGACATCATTAAAAGCTTCAACATAATATCGTTTCGGAAGTACGAAAGATATAATCACTCATGTGCATAATTAATGTGTTCCAGACAATTAGTACAAGTTGGAAAATTGTCCGGCCTCCCGGTTAAGTAAGTCATATTTCCAATATGAATTCGCGCAATACGTATGTGGAGAGGTTGGTCGTTGACCCGATTATTCATGGGGGTGATTTCAAAAACTATTGTTGTTAATTATATAAAATGTTCCTACAGAGTTATAATATATTATTATATTAATACATTCTCATAAGTCTCAATTTCTTTGGAGTCTTCTCTTGTTATATATATATTATTATATCTCTTTCTTATTCGGTGGAAGTGTCGGAGTTGCCCTCGATTATCGGCTTTTTATTCGAGAAACCGTTTGATTTAACTAGATACGCCTACATGGAGCATCGCATAAATCCCACCATATAGTCTCTCGACTAACCAATCACTATTTTTCTCTTATGGTTGGCTGGTGTCATCCGTCTCATTACGACACATCAGGTGGTATCTTCAAGGATTTAAGACTTCAGGGTGCAGGGCAGTTGAAGATTACTTTTCGTTTTTTAGTTTCAATAAGGTTACGATCTTTTTATGATTAAGTCTTCCGCTACATTTATTATTTTTGGAATTTGATTTGCATTGTAAGACCATTATTTATTATTAATATCTTGAGTATTTGTTTTTACATTTAATGTTCTAAGCCTTAGTAAATTCGGTCGGTTCAGAGTTACTGACGGTAATATTCCCAAGGTAACTTGGGGTTGTTACACTCAATCACACTTCGGATAGTCCAATCAGTGGGAGGAAAAGGAGGGGGGTGTTGTGAGAGTTGTTGCAGTCAACTAGGATGCGAGCAACCCGACGCTCACATCCGAATCGCCGGTCCAAGAAAAACTCATGGTCGGAGCTATGAATCGGGGACAAGACCTAGCGAAATTAAAGAGAATGGTCAGGGGACAATGGATCGAAGAGCAATAGGGGAAGTAGATCAAGAGCTCAGGGACAGAGATCAAGATCAGGGGAGACCGAGAGAGAGCAAATGAGATCGGGACGAACCATGAAAGTTCAAGAGTATTCAGGAGTGAGCCGCACACAAGGGGATATGGGCGTGAAAATGGTGAGGGAGGTGGGTTAAAATAGGTAAGGTTAATTTTGGATTCAGATTAGCTTGGGTCGTAATTAGGTAGAAATGAGCCGGAGATTAGTGATTATTAGTGGGTAGGGTTTGGGAATAGTTTAGGTAAAAATTGGATTAGCTTAGATTAGTGATTAAATATGTTTAGGAAAGAAATTGGCTTCTTTAATTTAATTTTACGGATTATGGTTAATCTTGTTTTAGAACGTGAATTTAAGTTAGTTAAAATACTTAAAAAGTTAGTTGAAAATCTTGTTGAATTATGGTAGGAAATGAAATTGGTAGTTAATAATAGTGGTTGGTGAAAAAATGATTAGATGTTTCGTGAGAAAAAAAATATATGTGGGAAGTTGTAATAAAAATATATTTGATGAGAGAAAGTATGTAAGATGAAACCAATGAACACAGAAATGAGATCCAAGCACTCATATAAAAAACAAACAAACAACGCACTAGAAAATGCAAAAACAAGGAACAATGGGATAAAGGGAAAGATATGTAAGATGAAACCGATGAACACAAAAATGAAATCCAATGCCTTGATTGACACGAATCACGTCTAATAACCGAAAAACCCTGTCTTAATGCAACTCCACAAGTGCAAATGATGCACTCCGCAAGTGCCAATGATTGATCAATGAGTACCAACATGGGACTTAGGAAGACGACAAACACCAATCTCAGAAAAGATTGACACACACAAGATCTACCAAGCGAGATCGATCACAATCCACATTTAGCTCTTATAAGGGAGTTCAATAAATACTCTCACAGGGAGTCTAAGAATTTCTTCAATTTCCGACCTGTAATTTCAATTATGAGATTTTTTAAAGCATAATAAAATTATGTTTAAATAATTATCTGTGGGACTGTCTTATTGTGTATCGGTGATAAGAATTATTTATTCCTAGCAGTAACGAATAATTCTATAAAAGTAAAACGGGGTTTGATCAGCTGGGTCGCTGAAGTCAACGTAAACGGCAAAGTTTTGTGATTGTCTTTCCCTCTACTTAAATGACAGCTTGATCATCAATCAAAAACAAAAATATTGTGTAAAAAATCAAATATGTGGGCAATTCGGCGACAGTCTCTTGTGATTATTATGTGGATAATCAGTTTCTTCTTGAGCGTCCATAGCAATTCTGAAAGTAAGCTCTTCTGTCTTATTCTTATCAAACTATGGTCGAATCTCTAATTGATTTCATTCACACCAGAGAATCATTTTGTAGGTGATGCACTGATTTCGTTTAAGTCCAGTTTATCTGATCCAAATAACGTTTTGGCCTCTTGGGTCAGTAAAGATGCCGATCCTTGTTTTTGGTTCCGGGTTACGTGTAATTCTGATAACCATGTTATCAGAATGTAAGTCAGAAACTTCATTTTTAAGTATATATGTTATCGTTTCAACTATGTTGTTAATGGTAATTTAAGTATTAAAACAGTGATCTTGGAAGTTTTAATCTTTCCGGGCAGCTTGCTCCACAGCTCGGATCACTCTCAAACTTGGTGTACCTGTGAGTTACCTTTATTGTTTCTTCTTAACTCTTTGCAGTCTATTTAATTTGTTTGTCAATAATATATAGTTGTTCTTTGCAGGGAGTTATACAGTAATAAATTAAGTGGTAAGATTCCACCGGAGCTGGGGAATTTGAAAGTGTTGGTGAGCTTGGATCTCTACCATAACAAATTAAGTGGTCAAATTCCAAACGAACTGGGCAATCTTACGAGGCTACGTTATTTGTATGTCACAAAACTCTGCTCTGATACTGTACTTTCCCTTAATTACTTTGTTTTATAGTATCTTTTCTATTCAACTGGAAAATGATCACTATCACACGTAACAGTTCTTGCATCTACACTGTCTGTCTAATCATTAGCTTATTAAAACAAATTTTAAAAGCAAAATTCAGTCTTAATCTAGAGGTATGGCTATATTAGAAATCAATATCTGGTGTTAGCAAAGAAGGGTTTCACAGTTGTACCTAACACTTGCTTATTTTTCTTTTTATGTGCTTTTGCCCTGGCATCAGGCGTCTTAATAACAACACGTTATCCGGAGCAATACCCATGTCTCTAACAACTATTTATTCGCTGCAACTCCTGTGAGTATTATTTGAGATATATATTGTTTTATCCCTTTCTTTCACCAATTAATACAGCCCAGCAATTTTATATAATAATGTTCTTATGAAGGATTTAATGTGTTTTGTGCTAAATGCAGGGATCTATCGTTCAATAATCTATCAGGAATAGTTCCTGTTAATGGTTCCTTCGTGGCTTTCAATCAAACCAGGTCGTTTTCAAGATCCATCTTCAATGCAGACTTTTAAGTGTATGATAAATATGGAGCCTGATGACATCAACACGATTAATCAAAAGTCGGATTATCTTAATGATAGATTTCGGGAATCTTATCTTTTTTTATTTTATTTGGTAGTTCAGCTGGGTTACTTGTGCATGTAGACATAGTCACTTTCACAGTGAATTGGGAGAACAAGTCTCATGTCTTTTCTTTTCCTTTTCTTTCTGTTACACCTACTTGCGAATTCCTAGGAAATTGATCTTATATTATGGGTTTCTCATGCAGTTTTCTGGGTAACCTCTTCTTTCACAAACAAACTACCCATTCAAGAAAAGTTGTAAGTGGAGCAATTGCAGGAGGTATTGCCGCGGCATTGTTGCTTGCTTCATTGGCATCCGCCCTTGTATGGTGGGGAAGAAGAAATCATCAAGATCAAATTAGTGATAGACAAGGTTCACAATAAGAGATGAGACATATATATATAGAGGGCTTATCAGATGCGGATTATATAGTTCGTGCAGACTGTGTAGACTTTGAGAGTGCACCAATAGTCTACTGAGAAGTGCATCGATAGTGTATTAAGAAGTGCACCAGTAGTGTACCGAGGAGTGCACAGATAGTGCATAGTGCACTCATAAGTGCACCAGTAATGCACTGAGGAGTGCACCAGTGGTGTATCGAGGAGTGCACTGAGTGATGAGTCCGCACAGTCCGCATGGATATATAGTCCGCACCAAAAACTTCTTCCATATACATATAAGTCAGCTTAAACTCTGATCATTTATTCATTTATGTGACATAAATTTTCTCACACTACATGGTGCATATATTCTACAACAGTTGGAGGAGATTGTGAAGAGGAAATGGGACAAGTTACAAGGTTTTCTTTCAAAGAGCTTCAAGATGCAACCGATGATTTTAACCCCCGGTATGTAGTAGGTGCAGGCGGGTTCGGGAAGGTGTACAAAGGGTGGCTTGCTGACGGCTCATTGGTGGCGGTCAAGAGGCTCAAACACATGCGCAATAGAGTTGAAGAGGTGCAGTTCCAGAGGGAAGTAGAAACTATCAGTAGGGTTGTGCATCGCAATCTGATCCAGTTAAGAGGCTTGTGCATGACTAGCAGTGAAAAGTTGCTTGTTTACCCTTACATGGCTAATGGGAGCGTCGCTTTGTGTTTGCAAGGTACACTACCACAAATGTGTGTTTTTAAGTTTGTGCGAGGATAGGTTTTTATATTGGAATTTGAAAGAAAATTAGTTTTATGATAGAACCCATGAACTTGTGTTACGGGTCTAATCTGTATATAAGCAGATCATTTTGGCAGATCATTTCTTGATTTATTTAAGCTTTGGGTTTAGCCCACGATAATAGCGTCTAATGCGATTTTGTCTTTGTTTCTTATTCTAAGGGGGTCTTTGAACTCTGAAATATATGAAAAGGAGTTGGTGGAAACGTTTTCTTCTAATTTTTCTCCTCTTGCTATCGTTAGCGTTGATGGTCATATTTGAATAGTTAGATAAGTGATCTAGGACTATATATCTTTTCTTAATCGTTTTGTAGTGATCGGTGGTAGAAGCTATACATCTCTAGACTATGTATTGCATTATAATTAAGTATTCTCTTACAAGTGCTCTTAATTTTCTTGTGTACGTATGTCAGTGTGTCAAGGATCACAACCTCTATTGGATTGGAGAAAACGGAGGCAGATTGCATTAGGTTCCGCTAGAGGACTTGCACATTTACACCATGAATGTGTACCCAAAATCATACACCGTGACGTCAAAGCCGCAAATATATTGGTGGATGATGAGTTTGAAGCAGTTGTTGGGGATTTTGGACTGGCGAAGCTTATGGGATTAAATGATACACATGTTACTACAGCGGTTCGTGGTACAATCGGCCACATAGCACCTGAGTACTTCTCCAACGGCAAGTGTTCTGAAAAGGCTGATATTTTTGGGTACGGAATCATGCTTCTGGAACTCATAACTGGTCTAAGGGCAACTGATCTTGCTCAACTCGCCATTGATGATGGTATCTTCTTGCTGCATGACTGGGTAAGTATATATATACACCTTTAGGTAGGATGTAAAACGTTAGATTACATTAAATTTGAGCGCTGAGATTAAAAATTATACTTAGAAAGAAAATATAAAATGGGATTTGCTTTAATTTCCACTTCTAAAATTAATTCGGGTGACTAAATCATATAATTAACCCTCACTCCGTTCTCCATCCTATTCTTTTCCCGCTTTCCTGTAATGTGAGAATAAAAAAAAAATACTGTTACAGTCAAGATACTGTAACTAGCAGTTCGTATGAATCGATCAAAGAAAGATAGGAAGGATGAATCTCTTCCAATTCACGAGGCCTACGAGATTAAAGTTATTGGATCTGAGGCTTCTCCACAATTAAAACTTCAGAACTTAGAACTTCTTTAATGACGGATGAAAAAAGCACGCTTTGTATGAACAAGAACAAGAATTCTCCAAAACTTTCTCTTTATATTAAGTACTCTCAAATTTGTGTTTTTACACAAGGATTCTCTCTCTTTCCCTTTTCTATCACAAATTCTATCGAGACACCTTAACACTCTCTTTGAAAGTTACAAATATACGAACCTCTCATAGGTTCAACAAGTGTCCTATTTATAGAAAACTATAAACTCTAGCTTGCCATACATAATTGATTAGCAACGTGCCTTAATTTCTATTGGCTATCAAGAAAGGAATCTGGAGACGGTTAGCGCACTTCGCTTCGTCCAATCCTGACTTGCCACATACATAAGCTCGCTAACCGTTTCCGAGCGCGCGTCCACTTGTGCAACAACTTCTTAACACGCGTACGATCCTAAACGCTCAAGCTGCTTAAAACTTTCTTATTCAATAAAATCAATTAACACGTGCTAAATTGAACAACTTCAATATTACGCGCTCCTTCATTCTTCTGAGTCTTTCTTGATTCTGCTCTCAGATGTTCGCTATTCAGCTTGCTTTCTTCATCTCCCCTAAGGTCGCTGAACTGGATACGTTTAAATCTTCTAAGCGAGCTTCAAATCAACTGAATCTCTTCTAAGTGAGCTTCATGTGTTGTACCTCACACTTTTAAGCTACCTTCACATGCTTTGAACACTACACATACTTGAGTTGCATTAAATGATATAAGTTTGTAACATCAAAACTAAGAAAACTAATTAAGCTACCTCAGCTTAACTAACAATTTCCTCCTTTTCGATGATTTCAAACTTATTTGAACCATTCACAACGAAACATATATATCTGAACAATATCTCGCTTAAAGAACTAGAAAGGTGAAACTTTCACTTACATATCACTTTACCTTTCTCTAGTTTGCTTTTCATCCCCCTGAGATCAAGACGTGGGTTTGAATCCTTCTTGACTTTGGTGAATGTTTAAGCATGCCTACATGCACACTTCAAAATTCCCCCTTTTGACATCATCAAAAATGCAGTCATAGTACAACATACAAGGAACTTTCGAAACTCCTTAAGTATACTCACTTCTATAGCATGCATGAATGTCAGTAAGGTCAAGTTATGCAAGATAAACAAGTAAGCAATCAAGCACAATCACTGAGTCTTAATAAGCATGACTTTATATTCAAAAAACTTGCATCAAACACATCAGCAAAATACACAAGGCAAAACATATGCAGGCTTAGAACAAAAGGCTTAGAGTTGGGCAGGACTGAGTGGTGAGATCATTCTTTCCTCTGAGCAACACTCTTCTCAACTTGAAGCATCTCACCGGAAACTTTTGCTATCTGAGTGAGCTGGTAAGCTATCAACGAGATTTTCTCAGCTTGTTCCCTTGAGCTTTCTCGAACTGCCTTCTCAATACGATCTAAAGCTTGAATAACTGCGAAATTAGTCACAGTAGACTTCGATCTGATCATTGGTTCTTCATAGACTTGTAGCTTAGCAGGTGCCTTAACCTCTGGTTCATCTGACTCATCCACATCTTCTAGATCTTCTAGGACCTTTTCACTGAGAACTTCATCAAACTGTTCTTTTTTCTCGGAGCTATAAATTCCATGATTTTTCATCAGCTTCTTGATGATATGTGGAAAGGGGATGTCAGCCTTCGTGTTTGCCATTGATGTGTACATGTGGGTGTACATAATCCGTGACGTGTCTATTAACTCAAGCTTGAGGCACTTATGCAACATTACTCCATCCCCTATAGTGAGTACATCTCGCTTATCCTTGTGAGGCATAATATTTCTAACAATTATGTAGTGCACTATACGAAGAGGATGTGAAAGAAAATCCACCTTAAGCTCTTTTTCGTTGGCGTATTCACCAAATAGATCTTGCTTAATCTTGCTTGAGCCTCGGGGCCAGTTCTTCTTAGCTACAAAGTTGAAGCTGCCTTTCCCAATAGAGATTCCAATCGCCTCAGCAAACTCGGACACTGGAATAAAAATCGGCATCTTGTTCCACGTCACAACTACCATTTCACTGGGATGGTTTGCTTCGACTGGTTCATATGGCTTCAGGTTCGAATAAAAGTCTTTGATCACTGGAGACAACAAGTGTCGCTTGGCTATGCCTGGTGCAATAGAAGGTCGCGGAAGAGGTAGAGAGGGTAGATGAGAAGTCGACCTGGTTACTAACCGCTTTTGACGCTTGTCCGTGCTTTTGACGGACGAGGGCGCTGACTTCTTCTTGACTTGCTCCGCCTCTTCTTCTTCATCTGCTTCGTCATCATCATCACCAGATTCTTCAGCTTTAGGCTCGCTGGTGATGACATGATATGACCTCTTTTTCTTCTTTGAAGCATTGGTGAGGTCGCTTGGCTGGAGCATAGGTAAGCTCCCTATCTGATTCGCTAGATGAGCTAACAGTTCAAACTCTGTGTCTGAATGTGGCTGGTGAACCACTATTTCCTTACCCTTCTTGCGTGGGCTAGACTCGCCAGATCCCGAAACATCTACCTTACTTGTCTGCTTGACTGGGGAGTCTTCAATCACATGGTAAACGGTGGGAGGAATCACTGAACCGGACATTGGAGGAGTCTGCTCTCTTGAACTCTCTATTTCTTCAACAACCTTATCCTCGGAATGAGCCTGAGACAACTTATCCTGAGCAACCTGAGTCTTTGGAGATGGGTTAGGAGGTGGTGGTGTGTTTTTGACTTGGGTTTGGGAGGAGCTAGTTTGAGCTTGAAAAGCAACAAACTGTAAGTATTGTTCTCGCTCAGTAGGTGTAAGTTTGGCAAGGAGGGCTTCATGGTTAGATTATGAGGAGGCGATGGTAGTTGTGGAATGAGAGATTTATGAGTGTGTGAAGAGTGAGTGGGATGAGATAGCGGGAGAGTAGAGAGGGAGAGTTGAGAGATTTAGAATTAGGTAAAGGTGTTTAGGAACAGTGGAATTTACCTATTTATAAGTTCGCTCAAGACTCAGGCTACTCGCAACGTTCGAATCCCAATGGCCACAAAATCAACGTCTCTCTCTGTGGCTGTCCTACGGTCATATCTGGCGCAAAAAACACTTTATGCAGCGAACCTGTACACGCGCCAATGGCTAGTGCAACAATCACTGAAAATGTCATGCGACTCTCAATTAATTCGACGTGTGGAGACATGAAACACCACACGTGTTTAAGCACCCCTTGTGAGCGACACGTACAAGCGTGACTTCTTACCATGCTCAGTCTTACCCATGAAGTATAGAAGCGTGACTTAAGGATGAAGAAAGTAATAATGTGCAATCTAACAACTTACACTGTGGCATAAAATGAGACAATTTTACACAAAAAATGTAACACTAAATATGACATGTAATGTACAAAAATTATAACATGTTGTGCACGCAATGGACAAAAGAATATAGGAAACACATAGTCACACACATGGGTAGGCAAAATAATATTTTCACTCATGAATACTTCCATATGTAGCTAAATGGGTTAGGAAGCGTTACAGAGGAGAGGGATTAAGGGAGGGAAGCATAAGCATGAATCATTTCTCGTTTGGCTTTCTTATGAGCTAGAAGTGATCATCATGTTCTTATGAAGGGTAGAAAATGAATATGCATGCAAAATGATAAGCACATAATCATGAGTAATGCTTAATGTAAATCATGCTTCTTATGACCCTTTTGGAGTAAATAATATATGCACAGAAGAAGGTACTAATCCTCATTCATAAGTTCTTCAATGAAGTAAAATGGTGCATAATTTAGCCAATAAAAAGGGAGCTTATCGTGCTTAACAGGCTTACCTTAGTCAATGGGATGCATTCCTAGAAGTAATCTCAGGTGTAATAAAGGCATCCTGTTGAGAGGTTTAGTGAATATGTCAGCTACCTGTTCCTCCGTTATACAAAAGGTTAGCTTGACATTCTTCTTCTCTACATAGTCCCTTAGAAAATGGTGCCATACGTCAATGTGTTTGGTCCTCACATGATGTACAGGGTTCTCAGACACATTAATGGCGTTGGTGTTGTCGCATCGTATCTCGATTGTGCCCATCTTGACTCCATAATCTACAAGATTCTGTTTGAGCCACACAACCTGGGATGCATATAAGGCAGCTGCGATGTATTCATCTTTCTCCATAGAGGTCGATGTGCAGTTTTGCTTCCTAGAACCCAAAGACACGAGAGAGGGGCCTAAGAGCTGCGCCATGCCTGATGTGCTCTTGCAATCAACAAGGTAGCCAACATAATCAATGTCCGTGTACCCAACGAGCGAGATAGAGCCACCCTTAGGGTACCACAGACAAAGATTGTCTAAGCCCTTTAGGTAGCGCCAAATTCTCTCGATGTTGACCAGGTGGCTTGCTCGAGGGTCTCTTTGAGCTCTAACGTAGAGGCTCACTGCGAACACGATGTCTGGATGAGAAGTTGTAATGTACATGAGGGATCCCACCATTCCTTTATAGGTAGTCTCGTATACCTTCTTTGCATTCAAGTTTGCATCTAGCTTGGTCGTCGTGCAGATGGGAGTGGGAAAAGGTTTGCTGGAGTCCATAGAAAACTTCTTCAAAATCTCCCTTAGGTACTTTTGCTGGTGAATCTAAATACCATGTTTCTTTTGGACAACTTGCAATCCAAGAAAATAGGTAATCTCACCTATTAAGCTCATACTAAACCTCAAGCTCATAGTATATTTGAAGTCGCGTACGAGATATTCATTAGTGGACCCAAAGATAATGTCATCAACGTACACCTGTACGATGATGAGGTCACCCTTAAGCTCCCTTATGAAAAGAGTCTTGTCCATAACTCCCCTTCTATAGTTGTGCTTGATGAGGAACTAGACAAGCAGTCATACCATGTGCGAGGTGCCTGCTTCAGACCATAGAGAGCCTTATCAAGATAGAACACATGGTATGGGTGAGCTGGATCTTCAAAACCAGGAGGTTGCTTTATGTAAACCTCTTCATTCAAGCTACCATTGAGAAAAGCGGTCTTGAAGTCCATTTGATAGAGCTTGACGTTCTTCATGGCGGCAAAGGTAATCAATAGTCGAATAGCCTCCAAGCGAGCTACATGAGCGTAGGTCTCGTCGTAGTCTATCCCTTCTTGTTGACTATATCCTTGTGCCACCCGTCTTTCTTTTTTCCTCATAATGTTCCCTAAATCATCAAGATTCTTCCGGAAAACCCAACGCGTCCTAATGATGGACTTGTTAGGGGGGCTAGGAACGATCCTCCATACTTTACATCGCTCAAACTCCATGAGATTTTCTTGCATCGCCACTATTCAGTATGGATTCAGGAGAGCTTCCTTGACATTATTGGGCTCGATTAGAGACACAAAAGAGTGAAACACTGCAAGATTATTGAGCTGGGAACGAGTGAAGACTCTATCTGCAAATGGAGTGAGAATCTGGTGTGGCTTGTGCGAGCTCTTTTGTTGATAGTTGCACGTGTTCATTGTGACAACTTCGGGAATGAGATCGAGTGAAGCTGGAGCAATGTGAGAGGAGGATGCCACTGCAGAGGTCGCTGAAGTCGAGGGAAGGGTCTCTGAAGCAAGTACGGGGGTCACTGAAGGCATTGAAGTCGATGGAGCGTCCTTGCTAGGGGTCACTGAATTTGTCTTCGAGGTCGCTGAAGCTTTGGGAGGCTTGCCTTTATGCTTGGAAGGTCTCCCTGGGTCACGCTTGGTTCTTGGAGAAGCTACTTGAGGGGGAGCTGAAAAGGTGAACGGGGTCGCTGATACAAGTTGGGAACTTGTGCCAGCGATGGGGGTGTCCGTAACTTCTCCAGCTTGACTTGTTCCTTCGTTGCTGGGTTGATCTGCTTCAGGTGTCACTTCCTGTATTCCTTCTTGAGCGTCCTCTTGTGCGGAGTCAGAGTTGGAGCCGTATTCTTGTGCGCCTTCATTTGAGGGAGCGTGCATGAGAGCCTCTTCATCGTCACTTTTAGTCTCATAGGAGGAAACTGAGGAGGGATGGTGATGAGGTGTGGGATGAGAAGGGGCCTGACTCGTCTCAGCATCATTGGCATCGTCCTTGGCAGCGCCCTCTGGAACAGGTCTCTCATTGAATGAGACATGGATGCTCTCTTTTACCTTCCTGGTCCTCTTGTTAAGTAACCTGTAAGTTTTACTGGAAGGAGAATAACCAAGGAAAATATCCTCAGGATTATGAGCATAGAATTTACCTAAGTCGTCCTTACCATTATTGTGCACATAACACTTGCACCCAAAGACACGTAGGTGAGAGAGGTTAGGAGTCTTCCCTTTGATAAGCTCATATGGCGTCTTGTCTAGTATTGGTCTCAGCATGTCTCAATTCATGATATAACACGCGGTGCTTACAGCCTATGCACAGTAGTGCTTGGGAAGGGAACTTCCAAGGAGCATAGTGTGAGCCATCTCCTCAAGCATCATGTTCTTTCTTTCTTTCTAGTATGCCATTCTGTTGTGGCGTCCTAGGCGCTGAAAAGTTGTGATGAATCCATCGTTCCCTTCAAAAGTTTAAGAATTGTCCGTTGTCAAACTCTAGCCCATGGTTTGAGCGAATAGAGCTACGAGGGACCCCAAGTTGCTTTTCTAGGAGTAGAACTAAAGACGAGAATTTCTCAGAGGCTTCGTTCTTAGTCCCGAGAAAGAGGGTCCAGGTAAATTGCGAGAGTCATCAACAATAACATATATATAGCGCTTACCTCCAGTTCTTTGGAGTCTTATAGGACCACAAAGATCCATGTGGAGCAACTCCAAGGGTCGCTTGGTGGTGACCATCTTCTTGGTGGGAGCTAGAGGTTTCCTGGTTAGCTTTGCTCGCGCACACTCAGAACAATGATTCATCGTGTCTGGCTTTATTTCAGGTAGACCTCTAACTAGCTCCTTTGAGTGTAGCTTGTGAAAGAGATGCAAGCTAGCATGCCCCAAACGTTGGTGCCATAGATTGGATTGTTCTTGGAGGGTCGTTAGGCACATATGCTTGGAAGGTATAAAAGAATGATAAAAAAGATATGCGTTATCAACTCTCTTGCGCTTCATGATTACCTCCTTTGATGAGTCTTTAATCACGCACTCGGAGGTTGTAAAGGTGACCTCATTTCTTCCTTGGTCACAAATTTGGGCTACACTTAGGAGATTGAACTTTAGGGTATCCACCAAACTTATATTTCTGATTTGGATATTTGGTGTGAGTTGGACGCTTCATGTAGCCTTTATGCGTCCTTGTTTCTTTTCCCCGAAGGAGATGCTTCCTCCTTCACTTGATTGAAATGAGAGCAGAAAATTGGGGTCCCCAATCATGTGACATGAGCACCCACTGTCTATGTACCACTTGCCATGCGTCTCAACCTGCAAATAAGATAAATCAGGTTTTGGGGATCCATCGAAGCTTAGGCTTCGTTGGTGGATTAGTAGAAGCGACCCCTATTGCACCTTTTATAGGTTTCACTTTATCCTTAGGTGCAATTGGATCATAATAGGAAGGGTCATTTAAGTCTACAACCTGATTGGGCTTAGTTTTATACCTAGCATGCGATTTTTCTCTAAGCACCCTTTCGGCCTCACATTCATGCACCCTATGGCCGTTATTTCCACAATGCGTGAAGTATAGGTTGCCATGCACGTAGACATACTTACCCTTTCCAGGGCGGAAGGGAGCTTTCTTTTCAAGTTTAACCTGTTGTGGCTTGGCTTGTTTCACATAAAGCTGGTGTGCCTTTTCCCCATGATACCATTATTTAGTGTCCTTGGGGTTTTCTTCGAGCGCTCTCATCTTGCTCTCAAGATAATCGTTCTTACTTTTACAAGACTACAATTCTTTTGAAAGACTTTTGATCTGGGCAGTCATTGATATGGTAAGTGGAATATCCTTTGAGCTAGATGTGGGTAGCTCGTAAGTATAGCCCAAACCAGGTCGCGATCGTATGAAACTGTTTGGTTGACAGGCTTCGCATCAATAGATTGGTTCAACTTATCCAGCTTGTCCAAGGTTGGGTCAAGCTTAATTGAGAAATTTGAGTCTGAGGGAGGTGTGCTACTTTTTCCTTTACAAAGCTCGCAAAACATCGTAACGATAACAATGTCACCCTTCAACCTTTTAGACAACTCAACTGTCTCAGCTTTAAGGATGATGATCTCATTAGTGTATTCACTATATTGACTCATTAGGAGATCATTATCCTCAATTAAGCCTTGATACAGGTCAATAAGCTCTTATTAAGGTAATACGCTAAGTTTTATGGAGGATACCTGAATAGGTTGATCGTCGTCAGACTCCTCCTGAGCCATTAAGCACTGGCTCTGCTTCTCTTCACCAAGATCGAGTCCATCATCTGAATCGCCCCATGTTGTGAAGAACTCTTTCTTGGACTCGCTTGTACTCGTGCTGGCAGCAACCTTATCGTTTGTGCATGTCTTTACCAAGTGACCTTTTTGTTGACAGTTGTAGTAGGTCACGTTGGTGAGGTCCCTTTTTGCATTCTGGTCCTTCTTAAAGTTGCCTTTACACTTTAGGAACTTCTTGACCATCTTGGTCATCATTGCCACCTCAGTGTCCTTGTTCTCATCTATGGAGGTCTCGCTTTCGAGTTGTTGGAGGACTCTGGTGAGTTTGAGTATTGTGCCCCTTGATTCTTTCAAAGAGTGAGCTTGCTTGTCATCCTTGATTTATTGGACCCTAAACTTCCTAGCGAGCACAAATACTGGGAGTTCTTTGGTCTCTTAAGTCATTAGCATTATTTTCCTGGTGGTATCGAATCTTGAGCTTACTCCATGGATGAGTGCAAGAGATAGAGCCCATGCTTCTGTGACGATTCCAGCGACAGTCATTTTGTCGGCTAGGAATTGGAAACTTGAGTGGTAACTGGACACAATTTCATATTCTCCCATTTTGAACAACTGAACTCTCGCTGTAGGTCGAATTTCCGATTATTCTTCATGTCGTCACTTACTTGGTGCATGTCGACCACAACTTTCCACATTTCTTTGGATGTCGCTAGGCTCATGATCTTATCCATGTCCTTTCGTTGAAGTGAGTTTAAGATCAACTGGCGCGCTTTGGCATTCTTCTCCATAAGCGCATATACGACGGGATCCCAGGGTTTTGCATCAGTTGCATCGGTCACCACTTCATCACCTTTCTCGATAATCTTCCAGCACTGGTAATTAGTCCGTTGTATGTAATTTCTCGTCATTTCCATCCACCATTCGAGTTATCCCTTGATGAGAAGGTGGGGCTTATTCAGCGAGATGCCAAGATGTTGCGGATTCGTCTCCTTGACTTGATGCATGTTGATTCTTGATGGCGAACGGAAGAGCAAGGAGAGAGAGTGCGAGGATTCTTGGAAGAAGAGAACGAAGAGAAAATGTAAGAGTTCTTGGACAAAATACCTTGCTCTGATACCAATTGTGGGATCTAAGACTTCTCCACAAGCAAAGTTTCAGAACTTAGAGCTTGCTTTAATGACGGAAGAGAGAAGCACGCTTTGTATGAACAAGAACAGAATTCTCCAAAACTTTCTCTTTGTATTAAGCACTCTCAAATTTGTGTTTTTACAAAAGGATTCTCTCTCTCTTTCTTTTTTCTATCACAAATTCTATTGAGCTACCTTAACACTCTCTTTGAAAGTTACAAATACAGGAACCTCTCATAGGTTTAACAAGTTTCCTATTTATAGAAAACTATAAACTCTAGCTTGCCATATAGAATTAATTAGCAATGTGCCATAATTCCTATTGGCTATCAAGAAAGGAATCTGGAGACTATTAGGGCGCTTTGCTTCGTCCAATCCTGACTTTCCACGTACATAAGCTTGCTAACCGTTTCCGAGCGCGCATCCACTTGCGAAACAACTTCTTGACACGCGTACGGTCCTAAACGCTCAAGCTGCTTGCAACTTGCTTTTAAGAAAAGCAATTAACATGTGCTAAATTTAACAGCTTCAATATTACACGCTCCTTCGTTCTTCTGAGTCTTTCTTGATTCTGCTCTCAGATGTTCGCTATTCATCTTGCTTTCTTCAACACCCCTAAGTCGCTGAACTGGATACACTTAAATCTTCAAAGCGAGCTTCAAATCAACTGAATCTCTTCTAAGCGAGCTTCATGTATTGTACCTCACACTTTTAAGCTACCTTCACATGCTTTGAACTCTGCACGTACTTGAGTTCCAGTAAATGATATAAGTTCGTAGCATCAAAACTAAGAAAAATAATTAAGCTGTCTCAGCTTAACTAACAAAAGCTAGCCGGGCAATTCGTCACTTTGAGAGAGAGAAGAGATTGATGAAAAGTTTGTGTTTCTGATTGATCGATTACAAGGATTGAATTGGCTATTTAAATGGTTTACAGACTCCACTTTGACCACTTAACAACTGATTTGACCTTAGCAGAATTAACAACCTCTAACAGAATTAACAACTTGCTATATCTCCTTTGCCACGTGTTATCATAGTTCTTGTAACACATCTACCCCTCCCCGAGCAACCATGTCCTCATATAGGGATGACAACATGACAGGGATTTCTTGGTCACGGGGGATACCCGCTACGGAGACGGGTATTTGATGGGATGGAGATTTTTTATAGAAATTAATGGGGGTTGCCCCCCTTACCCGATGAGGATAGCCGCGGGGATACCTGAAAAATAACATTTTATTGAAATTTATGTAGGTATATATTGGATTTTTATGTTATTTTAATGATAAAATCTTGTTTTCTTCTAAGATGATGTCTAAAATTTTTAGTCTATAAAGATTAGACCTTAACAAAATTTATATATATCAAAATAATTTTACTTATATGTATGATAAATGGGAATGTGGATTGATTTTCATACCCGAACGAGGATGAGGACGGGGATGAGGATTGATTTTCGAAACGGGGATGGAGAGTGCCCTCCTTGCCCAAACCCGCCCTGTTTCCATCCATATCCTCATGGCTGGAACAAAGGGTATTTCTGCAGCAGGTCATATAAAAATTCTCAAGTAGCTTCTTCAATAGGCTAATTGACCCACTTGATCGAGATCTTAGTAGCATCCATACCCTTAAAATTAACCATTTTTGTCTCCAACACAGATTCAGGCTCTTTGAAAAAGCATCCAAACTTACAGAGGGTAATTGACTGGCCACCTTCGAGATACCCACATGCCGTTTGATCTTAGACACATGGAAAGTTGGAAGAATAAGAGAACATGAAGGTAACTCTAGATGGTAAGCAACATGGACACACTTATCCATCACTTTAAAAGAGCTACAATACTTTGGTGATAACTTCTGGGAAGAACGATGTACTACCGATTGCTGCCTATATGTCTGAAGCTTAACAAACACCCAATCTCTAAATCAGAGCGATGGTTATTAGCAGCCAGCTCCATACGGTGTTGAGCGCGCAATAAGTGGAGTTTGAACGACTAGACCATGTTCTTGCGTTCTTGCAAGTTGCGAGCAACAGTACCAACCATAGACTCACCAGCCAGGTAAGGAAGATGATGTGGTGGGAACCGACCATAAACTATCTCAAAAGGAGTTGATTGTGCATCAGAATATTGGACTTGTTGACCAATTGAATGGAGATTCTAGTATAGCATAACGGACCAAGATCTAACGAATCATAAAAGTAAGAAGGTAAGATGTTGATAGACACACCTAAATCAAGCAAAGCCCGATCAAACTTCTCATTCCCGAAGTAATCGGAATTGTGAACATCCCCGGATCTCCACACTTGTCAGGTAGGAGTTGTTGAAGCAATGCAAAAACTTGCTCGTCCATGGTCTTCTTCATTGCACATACCCTTTGATCTTCTTTGCGCTTAGCTAATCCACCCATAAATCGAGCCGCAATCGGATCCGCTTGCATCTCGGTATACAAGAGCGCATTTATCATCGACATAGGAAAACTTCTCGAGCATGTCCTTGTGCATCTTGAGCAGCATCATATGACTGAATGTTGTAGGAAAAAGGGGCATCTTGGACAGTTTAGTTATCGGAATCTGATGTTGAACCATTATATAATGGCTCGAGAAGAGATGGATCGATGAATGACTCGAGGTTCTCGCTAATATCAACAAAAGGGTATTTTTTCTTCATAAGAGGTTGTCAACGGGCGCCTGGTAAAGATAGGCGGTCGTCGCTGAGATCGTCAAATTCAAAAGATTTGACATCCAACTTTCGGTGGGTACCGGTATGGGAGGGGCGGGCATCGAAAATAGAAGTCTCTCAACGTGGGAGGATGCTGGAATCCAATCGGTGGCTGCCTAGTGTTAACTCTCTTCATCTACAAAGTCAGAGGAGCGAGCACCGAAGTTTTGGAGGATGACGCTGGAATTAATTCTCTCACCACGTCGGGGGAACTTCCAAGAGAAGGGAGGGCACGTGGCGAACTTTGAACTTCCCTTTCTAATATGAAAACCGACATGCGGGCGTCGCTAGAGTAAGGGAGGGCGTCGCCGATCCGAATTAACTCTTCATCTTGAAGTTTCTCTTTATCTAAACCATCATCGAGGATGAATTTCTCCTTGAACTCACTCCAAATGGCCTCAAAATCAGTCTCATCCTCATCAGAATACACCTCCAAGGAACTTACATTGCAGATTTCAGGATTCTTCTCCATCTAGGATTGGAGACGATCTAAGATCTGTTGTTGAATTTGCCTAACAACATTGATCGATTGACCAAGTTGCTTCTCAAAGTTCACTTAGTTGTCTTGCATCTTCACATTAACCATAGTCAAGTGCTTCATGATACTTTGGAGATCGGTGGTTCTTTGTGCTAGTGCTCTCAAAATATCATCAAACAAAGGTTGTTGAGGACGCATAGGGGGATTAGGTTGATTTTTAGTGTTCGCCCACTTGAGATTTGGGTGATTTTTCCATGGTTGATTGAAGTGACCATTGTAAGGTGGTTTGTGTACCTTGTTGATACCCAACAGTATTACCTCTTCTTGAAACGATGGGCATACATTAGTAGGATGGAGTTCATTTCCACAAGATTCACAAGCTTTCAAATACTGAAGTGTGCCAAGAAGCTTCAACCTTATAATATCTTCTTTCAAAAGTGCTACACTTGAAACATTTCTTCTACTTGAGCTTCTACCAGTGTATTGCCTTGAGTCTTCAGCTAAGGCCACAGTGATGGAAAGAGATTCCCCATAAGTTAATTTAATCATATAACTACCACACAACCTATTCACCATACGACAGTCATCCTCGCGAA
>NW_027366941.1:0-63920 GCF_046119375.1 Phyllobates terribilis
TACTGTTTGTGCATTTACAATATTCATTGATTTTTGCCATTGAAAAACATCATGTTATTCATATACCAGAAATGTTTGAAGCTACTGACTGAATGAAAGGAGCTGGCATCTCACTCTCTTTGAATCTTCTTTATCATGCTAAGAGGAGCAGGAAAAAGCAAAAAATTTCAGAATTGCACCTTGCAATGCGGAGAAATTACTGTTTGTGCATTTACAATATTCATTGATTTTTGCCATTGAAAACATCATGTTATTCATATACCAGAAATGTTTGAAGCTACTGACTGAATGAAAGGAGCTGGCATCTCACTCTCTTTGAATCTTCTTTATCATGCTAAGAGGAGCAGGAAAAAGCAAAAAATTTCAGAATTGCACCTTGCAATGTGGAGAAATTACTGTTTGTGCATTTACAATATTCATTGATTTTTACCATTGAAAAACGTCCAGAAATGATTGAAGCTACTGACTGAATGAAAGGAGCTGGCATCTCACTCTCTTTGAATCTTCTTTATCATGCTAAGAGGAGCAGGAAAAAGCAAAAAATTTCAGAATTGCACCTTGCAATGCGGAGAAATTACTGTTTGTGCATTTACAATATTCATTGATTTTTGCCATTGAAAAACATCATGTTATTCATATACCAGAAATGTTTGAAGCTACTGACTGAATGAAAGGAGCTGGCATCTCACTCTCTTTGAATCTTCTTTATCATGCTAAGAGGAGCAGGAAAAAGCAAAAAATTTCAGAATTGCACCTTGCAATGCGGAGAAATTACTGTTTGTGCATTTACAATATTCATTGATTTTTGCCATTGAAAAACATCATGTTATTCATATACCAGAAATGTTTGAAGCTACTGACTGAATGAAAGGAGCTGGCATCTCACTCTCTTTGAATCTTCTTTATCATGCTAAGAGGAGCAGGAAAAAGCAAAAAATTTCAGAATTGCACCTTGCAATGTGGAGAAATTACTGTTTGTGCATTTACAATTTTCATTGATTTTTACCATTGAAAAACGTCCAGAAATGATTGAAGCTACTGACTGAATGAAAGTAGCTGGCATCTCACTCTCTTTGAATCTTCTTTATCATGCTAAGAGGAGCAGGAAAAAGCAAAAAAATTCAGAATTGCACCTTGCAATGCGGAGAAATTACTGTTTGTGCATTTACAATATTCATTGATTTTTGCCATTGAAAAACGTCAGAAATGATTGAAGCTACTGACTGAATGAAAGGAGCTGGCATCTCACTCTCTTTGAATCTTCTTTATCATGCTAAGAGGAGCAGGAAAAAGCAAAAAATTTCAGAATTGCACCTTGCAATGCGGAGAAATTACTGTTTGTGCATTTACAATATTCATTGATTTTTGCCATTGAAAAACGTCCAGAAATGATTGAAGCTACTGACTGAATGAAAGGAGCTGGCATCTCACTCTCTTTGAATCTTCTTTATCATGCTAAGAGGAGCAGGAAAAAGCAAAAAATTTCAGAATTGCACCTTGCAATGCGGAGAAATTACAGTTTGTGCATTTACAATATTCATTGATTTTTGCCATTGAAAAACGTCCAGAAATGATTGAAGCTACTGACTGAATGAAAGGAGCTGGCATCTCACTCTCTTTGAATCTTCTTTATCATGCTAAGAGGAGCAGGAAAAAGCAAAAAATTTCAGAATTGCACCTTGCAATGCGGAGAAATTACTGTTTGTGCATTTACAATATTCGTTGATTTTTGCCATTGAAAAACGTCCAGAAATGATTGAAGCTACTGACTGAATGAAAGGAGCTGGCATCTCACTCTCTTTGAATCTTCTTTATCATGCTAAGTGGAGCAGGAAAAAGCAAAAAATTTCAGAATTGCACCTTGCAATGCGGAGAAATTACTGTTTGTGCATTTACAATATTCATTGATTTTTGCCATTGAAAAACATCATGTTATTCATATACCAGAAATGTTTGAAGCTACTGACTGAATGAAAGGAGCTGGCATCTCACTCTCTTTGAATCTTCTTTATCATGCTAAGAGGAGCAGGAAAAAGCAAAAAATTTCAGAATTGCACCTTGCAATGCGGAGAAATTACTGTTTGTGCATTTACAATATTCATTGATTTTTGCCATTGAAAAACTTCATGTTATTCATATACCAGAAATGTTTGAAGCTACTGACTGAATGAAAGGAGCTGGCATCTCACTCTCTTTGAATCTTCTTTATTATGCTAAGAGGAGCAGGAAAAAGCAAAAAATTTCAGAATTGCACCTTGCAATGTGGAGAAATTACTGTTTGTGCATTTACAATATTCATTGATTTTTACCATTGAAAAACGTCCAGAAATGATTGAAGCTACTGACTGAATGAAAGGAGCTGGCATCTCACTCTCTTTGAATCTTCTTTATCATGCTAAGAGGAGCAGGAAAAAGCAAAAAATTTCAGAATTGCACCTTGCAATGCGGAGAAATTACTGTTTGTGCATTTACAATATTCATTGATTTTTGCCATTGAAAAACATCATGTTATTCATATACCAGAAATGTTTGAAGCTACTGACTGAATGAAAGGAGCTGGCATCTCACTCTCTTTGAATCTTCTTTATCATGCTAAGAGGAGCAGGAAAAAGCAAAAAATTTCAGAATTGCACCTTGCAATGCGGAGAAATTACTGTTTGTGCATTTACAATATTCATTGATTTTTGCCATTGAAAAACATCATGTTATTCATATACCAGAAATGTTTGAAGCTACTGACTGAATGAAAGGAGCTGGCATCTCACTCTCTTTGAATCTTCTTTATCATGCTAAGAGGAGCAGGAAAAAGCAAAAAATTTCAGAATTGCACCTTGCAATGTGGAGAAATTACTGTTTGTGCATTTACAATATTCATTGATTTTTACCATTGAAAAACGTCCAGAAATGATTGAAGCTACTGACTGAATGAAAGTAGCTGGCATCTCACTCTCTTTGAATCTTCTTTATCATGCTAAGAGGAGCAGGAAAAAGCAAAAATTTCAGACTTGCACCTTGCAATGCGGAGAAATTACTGTTTGTGCATTTACAATATTCATTGATTTTTGCCATTGAAAAACATCATGTTATTCATATACCAGAAATGTTTGAAGCTACTGACTGAATGAAAGGAGCTGGCATCTCACTCTCTTTGAATCTTCTTTATCATGCTAAGAGGAGCAGGAAAAAGCAAAAAATTTCAGAATTGCACCTTGCAATGCGGAGAAATTACTGTTTGTGCATTTACAATATTCATTGATTTTTGCCATTGAAAAACGTCCAGAAATGATTGAAGCTACTGACTGAATGAAAGGAGCTGGCATCTCACTCTCTTTGAATCTTCTTTATCATGCTAAGAGGAGCAGGAAAAAGCAAAAAATTTCAGAATTGCACCTTGCAATGCGGAGAAATTACTGTTTGTGCATTTACAATATTCATTGATTTTTGCCATTGAAAAACATGTTATTCATATACCAGAAATGTTTGAAGCTACTGACTGAATGAAAGGAGCTGGCACCTCACTCTCTTTGAATCTTCTTTATCATGCTAAGAGGAGCAGGAAAAAGCAAAAAATTTCAGAATTGCACCTTGCAATGTGGAGAAATTACTGTTTGTGCATTTACAATATTCATTGATTTTTACCATTGAAAAACGTCCAGAAATGATTGAAGCTACTGACTGAATGAAAGGAGCTGGCATCTCACTCTCTTTGAATCTTCTTTATCATGCTAAGAGGAGCAGGAAAAAGCAAAAAATTTCAGAATTGCACCTTGCAATGCGGAGAAATTACTGTTTGTGCATTTACAATATTCATTGATTTTTGCCATTGAAAAACATCATGTTATTCATATACCAGAAATGTTTGAAGCTACTGACTGAATGAAAGGAGCTGGCATCTCACTCTCTTTGAATCTTCTTTATCATGCTAAGAGGAGCAGGAAAAAGCAAAAAATTTCAGAATTGCACCTTGCAATGTGGAGAAATTACTGTTTGTGCATTTACAATATTCATTGATTTTTACCATTGAAAAACGTCCAGAAATGATTGAAGCTACTGACTGAATGAAAGTAGCTGGCATCTCACTCTCTTTGAATCTTCTTTATCATGCTAAGAGGAGCAGGAAAAAGCAAAAAATTTCAGACTTGCACCTTGCAATGCGGAGAAATTACTGTTTGTGCATTTACAATATTCATTGATTTTTGCCATTGAAAAACATCATGTTATTCATATACCAGAAATGTTTGAAGCTACTGACTGAATGAAAGGAGCTGGCATCTCACTCTCTTTGAATCTTCTTTATCATGCTAAGAGGAGCAGGAAAAAGCAAAAAATTTCAGAATTGCACCTTGCAATGCGGAGAAATTACTGTTTGTGCATTTACAATATTCATTGATTTTTGCCATTGAAAAACATGTTATTCATATACCAGAAATGTTTGAAGCTACTGACTGAATGAAAGGAGCTGGCACCTCACTCTCTTTGAATCTTCTTTATCATGCTAAGAGGAGCAGGAAAAAGCAAAAAATTTCAGAATTGCACCTTGCAATGCGGAGAAATTACTGTTTGTGCATTTACAATATTCATTGATTTTTGCCATTGAAAAACGTCCAGAAATGATTGAAGGTACTGACTGAATGAAAGGAGCTGGCATCTCACTCTCTTTGAATCTTCTTTATCATGCTAAGAGGAGCAGGAAAAAGCAAAAAATTTCAGACTTGCACCTTGCAATGCGGAGAAATTACTGTTTGTGCATTTACAATATTCATTGATTTTTGCCATTGAAAAACGTCCAGAAATGATTGAAGCTACTGACTGAATGAAAGGAGCTGGCATCTCACTCTCTTTGAATCTTCTTTATCATGCTAAGAGGAGCAGGAAAAAGCAAAAAATTTCAGAATTGCACCTTGCAATGCGGAGAAATTACAGTTTGTGCATTTACAATATCATTGATTTTTGCCATTGAAAAACATCCAGAAATGATTGAAGCTACTGACTGAATGAAAGGAGCTGGCATCTCACTCTCTTTGAATCTTCTTTATCATGCTAAGAGGAGCAGGAAAAAGCAAAAAATTTCAGAATTGCACCTTGCAATGCGGAGAAATTACTGTTTGTGCATTTACAATATTCATTGATTTTTGCCATTGAAAAACATCATGTTATTCATATACCAGAAATGTTTGAAGCTACTGACTGAATGAAAGGAGCTGGCATCTCAATCTCTTTGAATCTTCTTTATCATGCTAAGAGGAGCAGGAAAAAGCAAAAAATTTCAGAATTGCACCTTGCAATGTGGAGAAATTACTGTTTGTGCATTTACAATATTCATTGATTTTTACCATTGAAAAACGTCCAGAAATGATTGAAGCTACTGACTGAATGAAAGTAGCTGGCATCTCACTCTCTTTGAATCTTCTTTATCATGCTAAGAGGAGCAGGAAAAAGCAAAAAATTTCAGACTTGCACCTTGCAATGCGGAGAAATTACTGTTTGTGCATTTACAATATTCATTGATTTTTGCCATTGAAAAACATCATGTTATTCATATACCAGAAATGTTTGAAGCTACTGACTGAATGAAAGGAGCTGGCATCTCACTCTCTTTGAATCTTCTTTATCATGCTAAGAGGAGCAGGAAAAAGCAAAAAATTTCAGACTTGCACCTTGCAATGCGGAGAAATTACTGTTTGTGCATTTACAATATTCATTGATTTTTGCCATTGAAAAACATCATGTTATTCATATACCAGAAATGTTTGAAGCTACTGACTGAATGAAAGGAGCTGGCATCTCACTCTCTTTGAATCTTCTTTATCATGCTAAGAGGAGCAGGAAAAAGCAAAAAATTTCAGAATTGCACCTTGCAATGCGGAGAAATTACTGTTTGTGCATTTACAATATTCATTGATTTTTGCCATTGAAAAACATCCAGAAATGATTGAAGGTACTGACTGAATGAAAGGAGCTGGCATCTCACTCTCTTTGAATCTTCTTTATCATGCTAAGAGGAGCAGGAAAAAGCAAAAAATTTCAGAATTGCACCTTGCAATGCGGAGAAATTACTGTTTGTGCATTTACAATATTCATTGATTTTTGCCATTGAAAAACGTCCAGAAATGATTGAAGCTACTGACTGAATGAAAGGAGCTGGCATCTCACTCTCTTTGAATCTTCTTTATCATGCTAAGAGGAGCAGGAAAAAGCAAAAAATTTCAGAATTGCACCTTGCAATGCGGAGAAATTACAGTTTGTGCATTTACAATATTCATTGATTTTTGCCATTGAAAAACGTCCAGAAATGATTGAAGCTACTGACTGAATGAAAGGAGCTGGCATCTCACTCTCTTTGAATCTTCTTTATCATGCTAAGAGGAGCAGGAAAAAGCAAAAAATTTCAGAATTGCACCTTGCAATGCGGAGAAATTACTGTTTGTGCATTTACAATATTCGTTGATTTTTGCCATTGAAAAACGTCCAGAAATGATTGAAGCTACTGACTGAATGAAAGGAGCTGGCATCTCACTCTCTTTGAATCTTCTTTATCATGCTAAGTGGAGCAGGAAAAAGCAAAAAATTTCAGAATTGCACCTTGCAATGCGGAGAAATTACTGTTTGTGCATTTACAATATTCATTGATTTTTGCCATTGAAAAACATCATGTTATTCATATACCAGAAATGTTTGAAGCTACTGACTGAATGAAAGGAGCTGGCATCTCACTCTCTTTGAATCTTCTTTATCATGCTAAGAGGAGCAGGAAAAAGCAAAAAATTTCAGAATTGCACCTTGCAATGCGGAGAAATTACTGTTTGTGCATTTACAATATTCATTGATTTTTGCCATTGAAAAACATCATGTTATTCATATACCAGAAATGTTTGAAGCTACTGACTGAATGAAAGGAGCTGGCATCTCACTCTCTTTGAATCTTCTTTATCATGCTAAGAGGAGCAGGAAAAAGCAAAAAATTTCAGAATTGCACCTTGCAATGTGGAGAAATTACTGTTTGTGCATTTACAATATTCATTGATTTTTACCATTGAAAAACGTCCAGAAATGATTGAAGCTACTGACTGAATGAAAGGAGCTGGCATCTCACTCTCTTTGAATCTTCTTTATCATGCTAAGAGGAGCAGGAAAAAGCAAAAAATTTCAGAATTGCACCTTGCAATGCGGAGAAATTACTGTTTGTGCATTTACAATATTCATTGATTTTTGCCATTGAAAAACATCATGTTATTCATATACCAGAAATGTTTGAAGCTACTGACTGAATGAAAGGAGCTGGCATCTCACTCTCTTTGAATCTTCTTTATCATGCTAAGAGGAGCAGGAAAAAGCAAAAAATTTCAGAATTGCACCTTGCAATGCGGAGAAATTACTGTTTGTGCATTTACAATATTCATTGATTTTTGCCATTGAAAAACATCATGTTATTCATATACCAGAAATGTTTGAAGCTACTGACTGAATGAAAGGAGCTGGCATCTCACTCTCTTTGAATCTTCTTTATCATGCTAAGAGGAGCAGGAAAAAGCAAAAAATTTCAGAATTGCACCTTGCAATGTGGAGAAATTACTGTTTGTGCATTTACAATTTTCATTGATTTTTACCATTGAAAAACGTCCAGAAATGATTGAAGCTACTGACTGAATGAAAGTAGCTGGCATCTCACTCTCTTTGAATCTTCTTTATCATGCTAAGAGGAGCAGGAAAAAGCAAAAAAATTCAGAATTGCACCTTGCAATGCGGAGAAATTACTGTTTGTGCATTTACAATATTCATTGATTTTTGCCATTGAAAAACGTCCAGAAATGATTGAAGCTACTGACTGAATGAAAGGAGCTGGCATCTCACTCTCTTTGAATCTTCTTTATCATGCTAAGAGGAGCAGGAAAAAGCAAAAAATTTCAGAATTGCACCTTGCAATGCGGAGAAATTACTGTTTGTGCATTTACAATATTCATTGATTTTTGCCATTGAAAAACGTCCAGAAATGATTGAAGCTACTGACTGAATGAAAGGAGCTGGCATCTCACTCTCTTTGAATCTTCTTTATCATGCTAAGAGGAGCAGGAAAAAGCAAAAAATTTCAGAATTGCACCTTGCAATGCGGAGAAATTACAGTTTGTGCATTTACAATATTCATTGATTTTTGCCATTGAAAAACGTCCAGAAATGATTGAAGCTACTGACTGAATGAAAGGAGCTGGCATCTCACTCTCTTTGAATCTTCTTTATCATGCTAAGAGGAGCAGGAAAAAGCAAAAAATTTCAGAATTGCACCTTGCAATGCGGAGAAATTACTGTTTGTGCATTTACAATATTCGTTGATTTTTGCCATTGAAAAACGTCCAGAAATGATTGAAGCTACTGACTGAATGAAAGGAGCTGGCATCTCACTCTCTTTGAATCTTCTTTATCATGCTAAGTGGAGCAGGAAAAAGCAAAAAATTTCAGAATTGCACCTTGCAATACGGAGAAATTACTGTTTGTGCATTTACAATATTCATTGATTTTTGCCATTGAAAAACATCATGTTATTCATATACCAGAAATGTTTGAAGCTACTGACTGAATGAAAGGAGCTGGCATCTCACTCTCTTTGAATCTTCTTTATCATGCTAAGAGGAGCAGGAAAAAGCAAAAAATTTCAGAATTGCACCTTGCAATGCGGAGAAATTACTGTTTGTGCATTTACAATATTCATTGATTTTTGCCATTGAAAAACATCATGTTATTCATATACCAGAAATGTTTGAAGCTACTGACTGAATGAAAGGAGCTGGCATCTCACTCTCTTTGAATCTTCTTTATCATGCTAAGAGGAGCAGGAAAAAGCAAAAAATTTCAGAATTGCACCTTGCAATGTGGAGAAATTACTGTTTGTGCATTTACAATATTCATTGATTTTTACCATTGAAAAACGTCCAGAAATGATTGAAGCTACTGACTGAATGAAAGGAGCTGGCATCTCACTCTCTTTGAATCTTCTTTATCATGCTAAGAGGAGCAGGAAAAAGCAAAAAATTTCAGAATTGCACCTTGCAATGCGGAGAAATTACTGTTTGTGCATTTACAATATTCATTGATTTTTGCCATTGAAAAACATCATGTTATTCATATACCAGAAATGTTTGAAGCTACTGACTGAATGAAAGGAGCTGGCATCTCACTCTCTTTGAATCTTCTTTATCATGCTAAGAGGAGCAGGAAAAAGCAAAAAATTTCAGAATTGCACCTTGCAATGCGGAGAAATTACTGTTTGTGCATTTACAATATTCATTGATTTTTGCCATTGAAAAACATCATGTTATTCATATACCAGAAATGTTTGAAGCTACTGACTGAATGAAAGGAGCTGGCATCTCACTCTCTTTGAATCTTCTTTATCATGCTAAGAGGAGCAGGAAAAAGCAAAAAATTTCAGAATTGCACCTTGCAATGTGGAGAAATTACTGTTTGTGCATTTACAATTTTCATTGATTTTTACCATTGAAAAACGTCCAGAAATGATTGAAGCTACTGACTGAATGAAAGTAGCTGGCATCTCACTCTCTTTGAATCTTCTTTATCATGCTAAGAGGAGCAGGAAAAAGCAAAAAAATTCAGAATTGCACCTTGCAATGCGGAGAAATTACTGTTTGTGCATTTACAATATTCATTGATTTTTGCCATTGAAAAACGTCCAGAAATGATTGAAGCTACTGACTGAATGAAAGGAGCTGGCATCTCACTCTCTTTGAATCTTCTTTATCATGCTAAGAGGAGCAGGAAAAAGCAAAAAATTTCAGAATTGCACCTTGCAATGCGGAGAAATTACTGTTTGTGCATTTACAATATTCATTGATTTTTGCCATTGAAAAACGTCCAGAAATGATTGAAGCTACTGACTGAATGAAAGGAGCTGGCATCTCACTCTCTTTGAATCTTCTTTATCATGCTAAGAGGAGCAGGAAAAAGCAAAAAATTTCAGAATTGCACCTTGCAATGCGGAGAAATTACAGTTTGTGCATTTACAATATTCATTGATTTTTGCCATTGAAAAACGTCCAGAAATGATTGAAGCTACTGACTGAATGAAAGGAGCTGGCATCTCACTCTCTTTGAATCTTCTTTATCATGCTAAGAGGAGCAGGAAAAAGCAAAAAATTTCAGAATTGCACCTTGCAATGCGGAGAAATTACTGTTTGTGCATTTACAATATTCGTTGATTTTTGCCATTGAAAAACGTCCAGAAATGATTGAAGCTACTGACTGAATGAAAGGAGCTGGCATCTCACTCTCTTTGAATCTTCTTTATCATGCTAAGTGGAGCAGGAAAAAGCAAAAAATTTCAGAATTGCACCTTGCAATACGGAGAAATTACTGTTTGTGCATTTACAATATTCATTGATTTTTGCCATTGAAAAACATCATGTTATTCATATACCAGAAATGTTTGAAGCTACTGACTGAATGAAAGGAGCTGGCATCTCACTCTCTTTGAATCTTCTTTATCATGCTAAGAGGAGCAGGAAAAAGCAAAAAATTTCAGAATTGCACCTTGCAATGCGGAGAAATTACTGTTTGTGCATTTACAATATTCATTGATTTTTGCCATTGAAAAACATCATGTTATTCATATACCAGAAATGTTTGAAGCTACTGACTGAATGAAAGGAGCTGGCATCTCACTCTCTTTGAATCTTCTTTATCATGCTAAGAGGAGCAGGAAAAAGCAAAAAATTTCAGAATTGCACCTTGCAATGTGGAGAAATTACTGTTTGTGCATTTACAATTTTCATTGATTTTTACCATTGAAAAACGTCCAGAAATGATTGAAGCTACTGACTGAATGAAAGTAGCTGGCATCTCACTCTCTTTGAATCTTCTTTATCATGCTAAGAGGAGCAGGAAAAAGCAAAAAAATTCAGAATTGCACCTTGCAATGCGGAGAAATTACTGTTTGTGCATTTACAATATTCATTGATTTTTGCCATTGAAAAACGTCCAGAAATGATTGAAGCTACTGACTGAATGAAAGGAGCTGGCATCTCACTCTCTTTGAATCTTCTTTATCATGCTAAGAGGAGCAGGAAAAAGCAAAAAATTTCAGAATTGCACCTTGCAATGCGGAGAAATTACTGTTTGTGCATTTACAATATTCATTGATTTTTGCCATTGAAAAACATCATGTTATTCATATACCAGAAATGTTTGAAGCTACTGACTGAATGAAAGGAGCTGGCATCTCACTCTCTTTGAATCTTCTTTATCATGCTAAGAGGAGCAGGAAAAAGCAAAAAATTTCAGAATTGCACCTTGCAATGCGGAGAAATTACTGTTTGTGCATTTACAATATTCATTGATTTTTGCCATTGAAAAACATCATGTTATTCATATTCCAGAAATGTTTGAAGCTACTGACTGAATGAAAGGAGCTGGCATCTCACTCTCTTTGAATCTTCTTTATCATGCTAAGAGGAGCAGGAAAAAGCAAAAAATTTCAGAATTGCACCTTGCAATGTGGAGAAATTACTGTTTGTGCATTTACAATATTCATTGATTTTTACCATTGAAAAACGTCCAGAAATGATTGAAGCTACTGACTGAATGAAAGTAGCTGGCATCTCACTCTCTTTGAATCTTCTTTATCATGCTAAGAGGAGCAGGAAAAAGCAAAAAAATTCAGAATTGCACCTTGCAATGCGGAGAAATTACTGTTTGTGCATTTACAATATTCATTGATTTTTGCCATTGAAAAACGTCCAGAAATGATTGAAGCTACTGACTGAATGAAAGGAGCTGGCATCTCACTCTCTTTGAATCTTCTTTATCATGCTAAGAGGAGCAGGAAAAAGCAAAAAATTTCAGAATTGCACCTTGCAATGCGGAGAAATTACAGTTTGTGCATTTACAATATTCATTGATTTTTGCCATTGAAAAACATCCAGAAATGATTGAAGCTACTGACTGAATGAAAGGAGCTGGCATCTCACTCTCTTTGAATCTTCTTTATCATGCTAAGAGGAGCAGGAAAAAGCAAAAAATTTCAGAATTGCACCTTGCAATGCGGAGAAATTACTGTTTGTGCATTTACAATATTCATTGATTTTTGCCATTGAAAAACATCATGTTATTCATATTCCAGAAATGTTTGAAGCTACTGACTGAATGAAAGGAGCTGGCATCTCACTCTCTTTGAATCTTCTTTATCATGCTAAGAGGAGCAGGAAAAAGCAAAAAATTTCAGAATTGCACCTTGCAATGTGGAGAAATTACTGTTTGTGCATTTACAATATTCATTGATTTTTACCATTGAAAAACGTCCAGAAATGATTGAAGCTACTGACTGAATGAAAGTAGCTGGCATCTCACTCTCTTTGAATCTTCTTTATCATGCTAAGAGGAGCAGGAAAAAGCAAAAAAATTCAGAATTGCACCTTGCAATGCGGAGAAATTACTGTTTGTGCATTTACAATATTCATTGATTTTTGCCATTGAAAAACGTCCAGAAATGATTGAAGCTACTGACTGAATGAAAGGAGCTGGCATCTCACTCTCTTTGAATCTTCTTTATCATGCTAAGAGGAGCAGGAAAAAGCAAAAAATTTCAGAATTGCACCTTGCAATGCGGAGAAATTACAGTTTGTGCATTTACAATATTCATTGATTTTTGCCATTGAAAAACATCCAGAAATGATTGAAGCTACTGACTGAATGAAAGGAGCTGGCATCTCACTCTCTTTGAATCTTCTTTATCATGCTAAGAGGAGCAGGAAAAAGCAAAAAATTTCAGAATTGCACCTTGCAATGCGGAGAAATTACTGTTTGTGCATTTACAATATTCATTGATTTTTGCCATTGAAAAACATCATGTTATTCATATACCAGAAATGTTTGAAGCTACTGACTGAATGAAAGGAGCTGGCATCTCAATCTCTTTGAATCTTCTTTATCATGCTAAGAGGAGCAGGAAAAAGCAAAAAATTTCAGAATTGCACCTTGCAATGTGGAGAAATTACTGTTTGTGCATTTACAATATTCATTGATTTTTACCATTGAAAAACGTCCAGAAATGATTGAAGCTACTGACTGAATGAAAGTAGCTGGCATCTCACTCTCTTTGAATCTTCTTTATCATGCTAAGAGGAGCAGGAAAGAGCAAAAAATTTCAGACTTGCACCTTGCAATGCGGAGAAATTACTGTTTGTGCATTTACAATATTCATTGATTTTTGCCATTGAAAAACATCATGTTATTCATATACCAGAAATGTTTGAAGCTACTGACTGAATGAAAGGAGCTGGCATCTCACTCTCTTTGATTCTTCTTTATCATGCTAAGAGGAGCAGGAAAAAGCAAAAAATTTCAGACTTGCACCTTGCAATGCGGAGAAATTACTGTTTGTGCATTTACAATATTCATTGATTTTTGCCATTGAAAAACATCATGTTATTCATATACCAGAAATGTTTGAAGCTACTGACTGAATGAAAGGAGCTGGCATCTCACTCTCTTTGAATCTTCTTTATCATGCTAAGAGGAGCAGGAAAAAGCAAAAAATTTCAGAATTGCACCTTGCAATGCGGAGAAATTACTGTTTGTGCATTTACAATATTCATTGATATTTGCCATTGAAAAACGTCCAGAAATGATTGAAGCTACTGACTGAATGAAAGGAGCTGGCATCTCACTCTCTTTGAATCTTCTTTATCATGCTAAGAGGAGCAGGAAAAAGCAAAAAATTTCAGAATTGCACCTTGCAATGCGGAGAAATTACAGTTTGTGCATTTACAATATTCATTGATTTTTGCCATTGAAAAACGTCCAGAAATGATTGAAGCTACTGACTGAATGAAAGGAGCTGGCATCTCACTCTCTTTGAATCTTCTTTATCATGCTAAGAGGAGCAGGAAAAAGCAAAAAATTTCAGAATTGCACCTTGCAATGCGGAGAAATTACTGTTTGTGCATTTACAATATTCGTTGATTTTTGCCATTGAAAAACGTCCAGAAATGATTGAAGCTACTGACTGAATGAAAGGAGCTGGCATCTCACTCTCTTTGAATCTTCTTTATCATGCTAAGTGGAGCAGGAAAAAGCAAAAAATTTCAGAATTGCACCTTGCAATGCGGAGAAATTACTGTTTGTGCATTTACAATATTCATTGATTTTTGCCATTGAAAAACATCATGTTATTCATATACCAGAAATGTTTGAAGCTACTGACTGAATGAAAGGAGCTGGCATCTCACTCTCTTTGAATCTTCTTTATCATGCTAAGAGGAGCAGGAAAAAGCTAAAAATTTCAGAATTGCACCTTGCAATGCGGAGAAATTACTGTTTGTGCATTTACAATATTCATTGATTTTTGCCATTGAAAAACTTCATGTTATTCATATACCAGAAATGTTTGAAGCTACTGACTGAATGAAAGGAGCTGGCATCTCACTCTCTTTGAATCTTCTTTATCATGCTAAGAGGAGCAGGAAAAAGCAAAAAATTTCAGAATTGCACCTTGCAATGTGGAGAAATTACTGTTTGTGCATTTACAATATTCATTGATTTTTACCATTGAAAAACGTCCAGAAATGATTGAAGCTACTGACTGAATGAAAGGAGCTGGCATCTCACTCTCTTTGAATCTTCTTTATCATGCTAAGAGGAGCAGGAAAAAGCAAAAAATTTCAGAATTGCACCTTGCAATGCGGAGAAATTACTGTTTGTGCATTTACAATATTCATTGATTTTTGCCATTGAAAAACATCATGTTATTCATATACCAGAAATGTTTGAAGCTACTGACTGAATGAAAGGAGCTGGCATCTCACTCTCTTTGAATCTTCTTTATCATGCTAAGAGGAGCAGGAAAAAGCAAAAAATTTCAGAATTGCACCTTGCAATGCGGAGAAATTACTGTTTGTGCATTTACAATATTCGTTGATTTTTGCCATTGAAAAACGTCCAGAAATGATTGAAGCTACTGACTGAATGAAAGGAGCTGGCATCTCACTCTCTTTGAATCTTCTTTATCATGCTAAGTGGAGCAGGAAAAAGCAAAAAATTTCAGAATTGCACCTTGCAATGCGGAGAAATTACTGTTTGTGCATTTACAATATTCATTGATTTTTGCCATTGAAAAACATCATGTTATTCATATACCAGAAATGTTTGAAGCTACTGACTGAATGAAAGGAGCTGGCATCTCACTCTCTTTGAATCTTCTTTATCATGCTAAGAGGAGCAGGAAAAAGCAAAAAATTTCAGAATTGCACCTTGCAATGCGGAGAAATTACTGTTTGTGCATTTACAATATTCATTGATTTTTGCCATTGAAAAACTTCATGTTATTCATATACCAGAAATGTTTGAAGCTACTGACTGAATGAAAGGAGCTGGCATCTCACTCTCTTTGAATCTTCTTTATCATGCTAAGAGGAGCAGGAAAAAGCAAAAAATTTCAGAATTGCACCTTGCAATGTGGAGAAATTACTGTTTGTGCATTTACAATATTCATTGATTTTTACCATTGAAAAACGTCCAGAAATGATTGAAGCTACTGACTGAATGAAAGGAGCTGGCATCTCACTCTCTTTGAATCTTCTTTATCATGCTAAGAGGAGCAGGAAAAAGCAAAAAATTTCAGAATTGCACCTTGCAATGCGGAGAAATTACTGTTTGTGCATTTACAATATTCATTGATTTTTGCCATTGAAAAACATCATGTTATTCATATACCAGAAATGTTTGAAGCTACTGACTGAATGAAAGGAGCTGGCATCTCACTCTCTTTGAATCTTCTTTATCATGCTAAGAGGAGCAGGAAAAAGCAAAAAATTTCAGAATTGCACCTTGCAATGCGGAGAAATTACTGTTTGTGCATTTACAATATTCATTGATTTTTGCCATTGAAAAACATCATGTTATTCATATACCAGAAATGTTTGAAGCTACTGACTGAATGAAAGGAGCTGGCATCTCACTCTCTTTGAATCTTCTTTATCATGCTAAGAGGAGCAGGAAAAAGCAAAAAATTTCAGAATTGCACCTTGCAATGTGGAGAAATTACTGTTTGTGCATTTACAATATTCATTGATTTTTACCATTGAAAAACGTCCAGAAATGATTGAAGCTACTGACTGAATGAAAGTAGCTGGCATCTCACTCTCTTTGAATCTTCTTTATCATGCTAAGAGGAGCAGGAAAAAGCAAAAAATTTCAGACTTGCACCTTGCAATGCGGAGAAATTACTGTTTGTGCATTTACAATATTCATTGATTTTTGCCATTGAAAAACATCATGTTATTCATATACCAGAAATGTTTGAAGCTACTGACTGAATGAAAGGAGCTGGCATCTCACTCTCTTTGAATCTTCTTTATCATGCTAAGAGGAGCAGGAAAAAGCAAAAAATTTCAGAATTGCACCTTGCAATGCGGAGAAATTACTGTTTGTGCATTTACAATATTCATTGATTTTTGCCATTGAAAAACGTCCAGAAATGATTGAAGCTACTGACTGAATGAAAGGAGCTGGCATCTCACTCTCTTTGAATCTTCTTTATCATGCTAAGAGGAGCAGGAAAAAGCAAAAAATTTCAGAATTGCACCTTGCAATGCGGAGAAATTACTGTTTGTGCATTTACAATATTCATTGATTTTTGCCATTGAAAAACATGTTATTCATATACCAGAAATGTTTGAAGCTACTGACTGAATGAAAGGAGCTGGCACCTCACTCTCTTTGAATCTTCTTTATCATGCTAAGAGGAGCAGGAAAAAGCAAAAAATTTCAGAATTGCACCTTGCAATGTGGAGAAATTACTGTTTGTGCATTTACAATATTCATTGATTTTTACCATTGAAAAACGTCCAGAAATGATTGAAGCTACTGACTGAATGAAAGGAGCTGGCATCTCACTCTCTTTGAATCTTCTTTATCATGCTAAGAGGAGCAGGAAAAAGCAAAAAAATTTCAGAATTGCACCTTGCAATGCGGAGAAATTACTGTTTGTGCATTTACAATATTCATTGATTTTTGCCATTGAAAAACATCATGTTATTCATATACCAGAAATGTTTGAAGCTACTGACTGAATGAAAGGAGCTGGCATCTCACTCTCTTTGAATCTTCTTTATCATGCTAAGAGGAGCAGGAAAAAGCAAAAAATTTCAGAATTGCACCTTGCAATGTGGAGAAATTACTGTTTGTGCATTTACAATATTCATTGATTTTTACCATTGAAAAACGTCCAGAAATGATTGAAGCTACTGACTGAATGAAAGTAGCTGGCATCTCACTCTCTTTGAATCTTCTTTATCATGCTAAGAGGAGCAGGAAAAAGCAAAAAATTTCAGACTTGCACCTTGCAATGCGGAGAAATTACTGTTTGTGCATTTACAATATTCATTGATTTTTGCCATTGAAAAACATCATGTTATTCATATACCAGAAATGTTTGAAGCTACTGACTGAATGAAAGGAGCTGGCATCTCACTCTCTTTGAATCTTCTTTATCATGCTAAGAGGAGCAGGAAAAAGCAAAAAATTTCAGAATTGCACCTTGCAATGCGGAGAAATTACTGTTTGTGCATTTACAATATTCATTGATTTTTGCCATTGAAAAACGTCCAGAAATGATTGAAGCTACTGACTGAATGAAAGGAGCTGGCATCTCACTCTCTTTGAATCTTCTTTATCATGCTAAGAGGAGCAGGAAAAAGCAAAAAATTTCAGAATTGCACCTTGCAATGCGGAGAAATTACTGTTTGTGCATTTACAATATTCATTGATTTTTGCCATTGAAAAACATGTTATTCATATACCAGAAATGTTTGAAGCTACTGACTGAATGAAAGGAGCTGGCACCTCACTCTCTTTGAATCTTCTTTATCATGCTAAGAGGAGCAGGAAAAAGCAAAAAATTTCAGAATTGCACCTTGCAATGTGGAGAAATTACTGTTTGTGCATTTACAATATTCATTGATTTTTACCATTGAAAAACGTCCAGAAATGATTGAAGCTACTGACTGAATGAAAGGAGCTGGCATCTCACTCTCTTTGAATCTTCTTTATCATGCTAAGAGGAGCAGGAAAAAGCAAAAAATTTCAGAATTGCACCTTGCAATGCGGAGAAATTACTGTTTGTGCATTTACAATATTCATTGATTTTTGCCATTGAAAAACATCATGTTATTCATATACCAGAAATGTTTGAAGCTACTGACTGAATGAAAGGAGCTGGCATCTCACTCTCTTTGAATCTTCTTTATCATGCTAAGAGGAGCAGGAAAAAGCAAAAAATTTCAGAATTGCACCTTGCAATGCGGAGAAATTACTGTTTGTGCATTTACAATATTCATTGATTTTTGCCATTGAAAAACATCATGTTATTCATATACCAGAAATGTTTGAAGCTACTGACTGAATGAAAGGAGCTGGCATCTCACTCTCTTTGAATCTTCTTTATCATGCTAAGAGGAGCAGGAAACAGCAAAAAATTTCAGAATTGCACCTTGCAATGTGGAGAAATTACTGTTTGTGCATTTACAATATTCATTGATTTTTACCATTGAAAAACGTCCAGAAATGATTGAAGCTACTGACTGAATGAAAGTAGCTGGCATCTCACTCTCTTTGAATCTTCTTTATCATGCTAAGAGGAGCAGGAAAAAGCAAAAAATTTCAGACTTGCACCTTGCAATGCGGAGAAATTACTGTTTGTGCATTTACAATATTCATTGATTTTTGCCATTGAAAAACATCATGTTATTCATATACCAGAAATGTTTGAAGCTACTGACTGAATGAAAGGAGCTGGCATCTCACTCTCTTTGAATCTTCTTTATCATGCTAAGAGGAGCAGGAAAAAGCAAAAAATTTCAGAATTGCACCTTGCAATGCGGAGAAATTACTGTTTGTGCATTTACAATATTCATTGATTTTTGCCATTGAAAAACGTCCAGAAATGATTGAAGCTACTGACTGAATGAAAGGAGCTGGCATCTCACTCTCTTTGAATCTTCTTTATCATGCTAAGAGGAGCAGGAAAAAGCAAAAAATTTCAGAATTGCACCTTGCAATGCGGAGAAATTACTGTTTGTGCATTTACAATATTCATTGATTTTTGCCATTGAAAAACATGTTATTCATATACCAGAAATGTTTGAAGCTACTGACTGAATGAAAGGAGCTGGCACCTCACTCTCTTTGAATCTTCTTTATCATGCTAAGAGGAGCAGGAAAAAGCAAAAAATTTCAGAATTGCACCTTGCAATGTGGAGAAATTACTGTTTGTGCATTTACAATATTCATTGATTTTTACCATTGAAAAACGTCCAGAAATGATTGAAGCTACTGACTGAATGAAAGGAGCTGGCATCTCACTCTCTTTGAATCTTCTTTATCATGCTAAGAGGAGCAGGAAAAAGCAAAAAATTTCAGAATTGCACCTTGCAATGCGGAGAAATTACTGTTTGTGCATTTACAATATTCATTGATTTTTGCCATTGAAAAACATCATGTTATTCATATACCAGAAATGTTTGAAGCTACTGACTGAATGAAAGGAGCTGGCATCTCACTCTCTTTGAATCTTCTTTATCATGCTAAGAGGAGCAGGAAAAAGCAAAAAATTTCAGAATTGCACCTTGCAATGCGGAGAAATTACTGTTTGTGCATTTACAATATTCATTGATTTTTGCCATTGAAAAACATCATGTTATTCATATACCAGAAATGTTTGAAGCTACTGACTGAATGAAAGTAGCTGGCATCTCACTCTCTTTGAATCTTCTTTATCATGCTAAGAGGAGCAGGAAAAAGCAAAAAATTTCAGACTTGCACCTTGCAATGCGGAGAAATTACTGTTTGTGCATTTACAATATTCATTGATTTTTGCCATTGAAAAACATCATGTTATTCATATACCAGAAATGTTTGAAGCTACTGACTGAATGAAAGGAGCTGGCATCTCACTCTCTTTGAATCTTCTTTATCATGCTAAGAGGAGCAGGAAAAAGCAAAAAATTTCAGAATTGCACCTTGCAATGCGGAGAAATTACTGTTTGTGCATTTACAATATTCATTGATTTTTGCCATTGAAAAACGTCCAGAAATGATTGAAGCTACTGACTGAATGAAAGGAGCTGGCATCTCACTCTCTTTGAATCTTCTTTATCATGCTAAGAGGAGCAGGAAAAAGCAAAAAATTTCAGAATTGCACCTTGCAATGCGGAGAAATTACTGTTTGTGCATTTACAATATTCATTGATTTTTGCCATTGAAAAACATGTTATTCATATACCAGAAATGTTTGAAGCTACTGACTGAATGAAAGGAGCTGGCACCTCACTCTCTTTGAATCTTCTTTATCATGCTAAGAGGAGCAGGAAAAAGCAAAAAATTTCAGAATTGCACCTTGCAATGTGGAGAAATTACTGTTTGTGCATTTACAATATTCATTGATTTTTACCATTGAAAAACGTCCAGAAATGATTGAAGCTACTGACTGAATGAAAGGAGCTGGCATCTCACTCTCTTTGAATCTTCTTTATCATGCTAAGAGGAGCAGGAAAAAGCAAAAAATTTCAGAATTGCACCTTGCAATGCGGAGAAATTACTGTTTGTGCATTTACAATATTCATTGATTTTTGCCATTGAAAAACATCATGTTATTCATATACCAGAAATGTTTGAAGCTACTGACTGAATGAAAGGAGCTGGCATCTCACTCTCTTTGAATCTTCTTTATCATGCTAAGAGGAGCAGGAAAAAGCAAAAAATTTCAGAATTGCACCTTGCAATGCGGAGAAATTACTGTTTGTGCATTTACAATATTCATTGATTTTTGCCATTGAAAAACATCATGTTATTCATATACCAGAAATGTTTGAAGCTACTGACTGAATGAAAGGAGCTGGCATCTCACTCTCTTTGAATCTTCTTTATCATGCTAAGAGGAGCAGGAAACAGCAAAAAATTTCAGAATTGCACCTTGCAATGTGGAGAAATTACTGTTTGTGCATTTACAATATTCATTGATTTTTACCATTGAAAAACGTCCAGAAATGATTGAAGCTACTGACTGAATGAAAGTAGCTGGCATCTCACTCTCTTTGAATCTTCTTTATCATGCTAAGAGGAGCAGGAAAAAGCAAAAAATTTCAGACTTGCACCTTGCAATGCGGAGAAATTACTGTTTGTGCATTTACAATATTCATTGATTTTTGCCATTGAAAAACATCATGTTATTCATATACCAGAAATGTTTGAAGCTACTGACTGAATGAAAGGAGCTGGCATCTCACTCTCTTTGAATCTTCTTTATCATGCTAAGAGGAGCAGGAAAAAGCAAAAAATTTCAGAATTGCACCTTGCAATGCGGAGAAATTACTGTTTGTGCATTTACAATATTCATTGATTTTTGCCATTGAAAAACGTCCAGAAATGATTGAAGCTACTGACTGAATGAAAGGAGCTGGCATCTCACTCTCTTTGAATCTTCTTTATCATGCTAAGAGGAGCAGGAAAAAGCAAAAAATTTCAGAATTGCACCTTGCAATGCGGAGAAATTACTGTTTGTGCATTTACAATATTCATTGATTTTTGCCATTGAAAAACATGTTATTCATATACCAGAAATGTTTGAAGCTACTGACTGAATGAAAGGAGCTGGCACCTCACTCTCTTTGAATCTTCTTTATCATGCTAAGAGGAGCAGGAAAAAGCAAAAAATTTCAGAATTGCACCTTGCAATGTGGAGAAATTACTGTTTGTGCATTTACAATATTCATTGATTTTTACCATTGAAAAACGTCCAGAAATGATTGAAGCTACTGACTGAATGAAAGGAGCTGGCATCTCACTCTCTTTGAATCTTCTTTATCATGCTAAGAGGAGCAGGAAAAAGCAAAAAATTTCAGAATTGCACCTTGCAATGCGGAGAAATTACTGTTTGTGCATTTACAATATTCATTGATTTTTGCCATTGAAAAACATCATGTTATTCATATACCAGAAATGTTTGAAGCTACTGACTGAATGAAAGGAGCTGGCATCTCACTCTCTTTGAATCTTCTTTATCATGCTAAGAGGAGCAGGAAAAAGCAAAAAATTTCAGAATTGCACCTTGCAATGCGGAGAAATTACAGTTTGTGCATTTACAATATTCATTGATTTTTGCCATTGAAAAACGTCCAGAAATGATTGAAGCTACTGACTGAATGAAAGGAGCTGGCATCTCACTCTCTTTGAATCTTCTTTATCATGCTAAGAGGAGCAGGAAAAAGCAAAAAATTTCAGAATTGCACCTTGCAATGCGGAGAAATTACTGTTTGTGCATTTACAATATTCGTTGATTTTTGCCATTGAAAAACGTCCAGAAATGATTGAAGCTACTGACTGAATGAAAGGAGCTGGCATCTCACTCTCTTTGAATCTTCTTTATCATGCTAAGTGGAGCAGGAAAAAGCAAAAAATTTCAGAATTGCACCTTGCAATACGGAGAAATTACTGTTTGTGCATTTACAATATTCATTGATTTTTGCCATTGAAAAACATCATGTTATTCATATACCAGAAATGTTTGAAGCTACTGACTGAATGAAAGGAGCTGGCATCTCACTCTCTTTGAATCTTCTTTATCATGCTAAGAGGAGCAGGAAAAAGCAAAAAATTTCAGAATTGCACCTTGCAATGCGGAGAAATTACTGTTTGTGCATTTACAATATTCATTGATTTTTGCCATTGAAAAACATCATGTTATTCATATACCAGAAATGTTTGAAGCTACTGACTGAATGAAAGGAGCTGGCATCTCACTCTCTTTGAATCTTCTTTATCATGCTAAGAGGAGCAGGAAAAAGCAAAAAATTTCAGAATTGCACCTTGCAATGTGGAGAAATTACTGTTTGTGCATTTACAATTTTCATTGATTTTTACCATTGAAAAACGTCCAGAAATGATTGAAGCTACTGACTGAATGAAAGTAGCTGGCATCTCACTCTCTTTGAATCTTCTTTATCATGCTAAGAGGAGCAGGAAAAAGCAAAAAAATTCAGAATTGCACCTTGCAATGCGGAGAAATTACTGTTTGTGCATTTACAATATTCATTGATTTTTGCCATTGAAAAACGTCCAGAAATGATTGAAGCTACTGACTGAATGAAAGGAGCTGGCATCTCACTCTCTTTGAATCTTCTTTATCATGCTAAGAGGAGCAGGAAAAAGCAAAAAATTTCAGAATTGCACCTTGCAATGCGGAGAAATTACTGTTTGTGCATTTACAATATTCATTGATTTTTGCCATTGAAAAACATCATGTTATTCATATACCAGAAATGTTTGAAGCTACTGACTGAATGAAAGGAGCTGGCATCTCACTCTCTTTGAATCTTCTTTATCATGCTAAGAGGAGCAGGAAAAAGCAAAAAATTTCAGAATTGCACCTTGCAATGCGGAGAAATTACTGTTTGTGCATTTACAATATTCATTGATTTTTGCCATTGAAAAACATCATGTTATTCATATTCCAGAAATGTTTGAAGCTACTGACTGAATGAAAGGAGCTGGCATCTCACTCTCTTTGAATCTTCTTTATCATGCTAAGAGGAGCAGGAAAAAGCAAAAAATTTCAGAATTGCACCTTGCAATGTGGAGAAATTACTGTTTGTGCATTTACAATATTCATTGATTTTTACCATTGAAAAACGTCCAGAAATGATTGAAGCTACTGACTGAATGAAAGTAGCTGGCATCTCACTCTCTTTGAATCTTCTTTATCATGCTAAGAGGAGCAGGAAAAAGCAAAAAAATTCAGAATTGCACCTTGCAATGCGGAGAAATTACTGTTTGTGCATTTACAATATTCATTGATTTTTGCCATTGAAAAACGTCCAGAAATGATTGAAGCTACTGACTGAATGAAAGGAGCTGGCATCTCACTCTCTTTGAATCTTCTTTATCATGCTAAGAGGAGCAGGAAAAAGCAAAAAATTTCAGAATTGCACCTTGCAATGCGGAGAAATTACAGTTTGTGCATTTACAATATTCATTGATTTTTGCCATTGAAAAACATCCAGAAATGATTGAAGCTACTGACTGAATGAAAGGAGCTGGCATCTCACTCTCTTTGAATCTTCTTTATCATGCTAAGAGGAGCAGGAAAAAGCAAAAAATTTCAGAATTGCACCTTGCAATGCGGAGAAATTACTGTTTGTGCATTTACAATATTCATTGATTTTTGCCATTGAAAAACATCATGTTATTCATATACCAGAAATGTTTGAAGCTACTGACTGAATGAAAGGAGCTGGCATCTCAATCTCTTTGAATCTTCTTTATCATGCTAAGAGGAGCAGGAAAAAGCAAAAAATTTCAGAATTGCACCTTGCAATGTGGAGAAATTACTGTTTGTGCATTTACAATATTCATTGATTTTTACCATTGAAAAACGTCCAGAAATGATTGAAGCTACTGACTGAATGAAAGTAGCTGGCATCTCACTCTCTTTGAATCTTCTTTATCATGCTAAGAGGAGCAGGAAAGAGCAAAAAATTTCAGACTTGCACCTTGCAATGCGGAGAAATTACTGTTTGTGCATTTACAATATTCATTGATTTTTGCCATTGAAAAACATCATGTTATTCATATACCAGAAATGTTTGAAGCTACTGACTGAATGAAAGGAGCTGGCATCTCACTCTCTTTGATTCTTCTTTATCATGCTAAGAGGAGCAGGAAAAAGCAAAAAATTTCAGACTTGCACCTTGCAATGCGGAGAAATTACTGTTTGTGCATTTACAATATTCATTGATTTTTGCCATTGAAAAACATCATGTTATTCATATACCAGAAATGTTTGAAGCTACTGACTGAATGAAAGGAGCTGGCATCTCACTCTCTTTGAATCTTCTTTATCATGCTAAGAGGAGCAGGAAAAAGCAAAAAATTTCAGAATTGCACCTTGCAATGCGGAGAAATTACTGTTTGTGCATTTACAATATTCATTGATATTTGCCATTGAAAAACGTCCAGAAATGATTGAAGCTACTGACTGAATGAAAGGAGCTGGCATCTCACTCTCTTTGAATCTTCTTTATCATGCTAAGAGGAGCAGGAAAAAGCAAAAAATTTCAGAATTGCACCTTGCAATGCGGAGAAATTACAGTTTGTGCATTTACAATATTCATTGATTTTTGCCATTGAAAAACGTCCAGAAATGATTGAAGCTACTGACTGAATGAAAGGAGCTGGCATCTCACTCTCTTTGAATCTTCTTTATCATGCTAAGAGGAGCAGGAAAAAGCAAAAAATTTCAGAATTGCACCTTGCAATGCGGAGAAATTACTGTTTGTGCATTTACAATATTCGTTGATTTTTGCCATTGAAAAACGTCCAGAAATGATTGAAGCTACTGACTGAATGAAAGGAGCTGGCATCTCACTCTCTTTGAATCTTCTTTATCATGCTAAGTGGAGCAGGAAAAAGCAAAAAATTTCAGAATTGCACCTTGCAATGCGGAGAAATTACTGTTTGTGCATTTACAATATTCATTGATTTTTGCCATTGAAAAACATCATGTTATTCATATACCAGAAATGTTTGAAGCTACTGACTGAATGAAAGGAGCTGGCATCTCACTCTCTTTGAATCTTCTTTATCATGCTAAGAGGAGCAGGAAAAAGCTAAAAATTTCAGAATTGCACCTTGCAATGCGGAGAAATTACTGTTTGTGCATTTACAATATTCATTGATTTTTGCCATTGAAAAACTTCATGTTATTCATATACCACAAATGTTTGAAGCTACTGACTGAATGAAAGGAGCTGGCATCTCACTCTCTTTGAATCTTCTTTATCATGCTAAGAGGAGCAGGAAAAAGCAAAAAATTTCAGAATTGCACCTTGCAATGTGGAGAAATTACTGTTTGTGCATTTACAATATTCATTGATTTTTACCATTGAAAAACGTCCAGAAATGATTGAAGCTACTGACTGAATGAAAGGAGCTGGCATCTCACTCTCTTTGAATCTTCTTTATCATGCTAAGAGGAGCAGGAAAAAGCAAAAAATTTCAGAATTGCACCTTGCAATGCGGAGAAATTACTGTTTGTGCATTTACAATATTCATTGATTTTTGCCATTGAAAAACATCATGTTATTCATATACCAGAAATGTTTGAAGCTACTGACTGAATGAAAGGAGCTGGCATCTCACTCTCTTTGAATCTTCTTTATCATGCTAAGAGGAGCAGGAAAAAGCAAAAAATTTCAGAATTGCACCTTGCAATGCGGAGAAATTACTGTTTGTGCATTTACAATATTCGTTGATTTTTGCCATTGAAAAACGTCCAGAAATGATTGAAGCTACTGACTGAATGAAAGGAGCTGGCATCTCACTCTCTTTGAATCTTCTTTATCATGCTAAGTGGAGCAGGAAAAAGCAAAAAATTTCAGAATTGCACCTTGCAATGCGGAGAAATTACTGTTTGTGCATTTACAATATTCATTGATTTTTGCCATTGAAAAACATCATGTTATTCATATACCAGAAATGTTTGAAGCTACTGACTGAATGAAAGGAGCTGGCATCTCACTCTCTTTGAATCTTCTTTATCATGCTAAGAGGAGCAGGAAAAAGCAAAAAATTTCAGAATTGCACCTTGCAATGCGGAGAAATTACTGTTTGTGCATTTACAATATTCATTGATTTTTGCCATTGAAAAACTTCATGTTATTCATATACCAGAAATGTTTGAAGCTACTGACTGAATGAAAGGAGCTGGCATCTCACTCTCTTTGAATCTTCTTTATCATGCTAAGAGGAGCAGGAAAAAGCAAAAAATTTCAGAATTGCACCTTGCAATGTGGAGAAATTACTGTTTGTGCATTTACAATATTCATTGATTTTTACCATTGAAAAACGTCCAGAAATGATTGAAGCTACTGACTGAATGAAAGGAGCTGGCATCTCACTCTCTTTGAATCTTCTTTATCATGCTAAGAGGAGCAGGAAAAAGCAAAAAATTTCAGAATTGCACCTTGCAATGCGGAGAAATTACTGTTTGTGCATTTACAATATTCATTGATTTTTGCCATTGAAAAACATCATGTTATTCATATACCAGAAATGTTTGAAGCTACTGACTGAATGAAAGGAGCTGGCATCTCACTCTCTTTGAATCTTCTTTATCATGCTAAGAGGAGCAGGAAAAAGCAAAAAATTTCAGAATTGCACCTTGCAATGCGGAGAAATTACTGTTTGTGCATTTACAATATTCATTGATTTTTGCCATTGAAAAACATCATGTTATTCATATACCAGAAATGTTTGAAGCTACTGACTGAATGAAAGGAGCTGGCATCTCACTCTCTTTGAATCTTCTTTATCATGCTAAGAGGAGCAGGAAAAAGCAAAAAATTTCAGAATTGCACCTTGCAATGTGGAGAAATTACTGTTTGTGCATTTACAATATTCATTGATTTTTACCATTGAAAAACGTCCAGAAATGATTGAAGCTACTGACTGAATGAAAGTAGCTGGCATCTCACTCTCTTTGAATCTTCTTTATCATGCTAAGAGGAGCAGGAAAAAGCAAAAAATTTCAGACTTGCACCTTGCAATGCGGAGAAATTACTGTTTGTGCATTTACAATATTCATTGATTTTTGCCATTGAAAAACATCATGTTATTCATATACCAGAAATGTTTGAAGCTACTGACTGAATGAAAGGAGCTGGCATCTCACTCTCTTTGAATCTTCTTTATCATGCTAAGAGGAGCAGGAAAAAGCAAAAAATTTCAGAATTGCACCTTGCAATGCGGAGAAATTACTGTTTGTGCATTTACAATATTCATTGATTTTTGCCATTGAAAAACGTCCAGAAATGATTGAAGCTACTGACTGAATGAAAGGAGCTGGCATCTCACTCTCTTTGAATCTTTATCATGCTAAGAGGAGCAGGAAAAAGCAAAAAATTTCAGAATTGCACCTTGCAATGCGGAGAAATTACTGTTTGTGCATTTACAATATTCATTGATTTTTGCCATTGAAAAACATGTTATTCATATACCAGAAATGTTTGAAGCTACTGACTGAATGAAAGGAGCTGGCACCTCACTCTCTTTGAATCTTCTTTATCATGCTAAGAGGAGCAGGAAAAAGCAAAAAATTTCAGAATTGCACCTTGCAATGTGGAGAAATTACTGTTTGTGCATTTACAATATTCATTGATTTTTACCATTGAAAAACGTCCAGAAATGATTGAAGCTACTGACTGAATGAAAGGAGCTGGCATCTCACTCTCTTTGAATCTTCTTTATCATGCTAAGAGGAGCAGGAAAAAGCAAAAAAATTTCAGAATTGCACCTTGCAATGCGGAGAAATTACTGTTTGTGCATTTACAATATTCATTGATTTTTGCCATTGAAAAACATCATGTTATTCATATACCAGAAATGTTTGAAGCTACTGACTGAATGAAAGGAGCTGGCATCTCACTCTCTTTGAATCTTCTTTATCATGCTAAGAGGAGCAGGAAAAAGCAAAAAATTTCAGAATTGCACCTTGCAATGTGGAGAAATTACTGTTTGTGCATTTACAATATTCATTGATTTTTACCATTGAAAAACGTCCAGAAATGATTGAAGCTACTGACTGAATGAAAGTAGCTGGCATCTCACTCTCTTTGAATCTTCTTTATCATGCTAAGAGGAGCAGGAAAAAGCAAAAAATTTCAGACTTGCACCTTGCAATGCGGAGAAATTACTGTTTGTGCATTTACAATATTCATTGATTTTTGCCATTGAAAAACATCATGTTATTCATATACCAGAAATGTTTGAAGCTACTGACTGAATGAAAGGAGCTGGCATCTCACTCTCTTTGAATCTTCTTTATCATGCTAAGAGGAGCAGGAAAAAGCAAAAAATTTCAGAATTGCACCTTGCAATGCGGAGAAATTACTGTTTGTGCATTTACAATATTCATTGATTTTTGCCATTGAAAAACGTCCAGAAATGATTGAAGCTACTGACTGAATGAAAGGAGCTGGCATCTCACTCTCTTTGAATCTTCTTTATCATGCTAAGAGGAGCAGGAAAAAGCAAAAAATTTCAGAATTGCACCTTGCAATGCGGAGAAATTACTGTTTGTGCATTTACAATATTCATTGATTTTTGCCATTGAAAAACATGTTATTCATATACCAGAAATGTTTGAAGCTACTGACTGAATGAAAGGAGCTGGCACCTCACTCTCTTTGAATCTTCTTTATCATGCTAAGAGGAGCAGGAAAAAGCAAAAAATTTCAGAATTGCACCTTGCAATGTGGAGAAATTACTGTTTGTGCATTTACAATATTCATTGATTTTTACCATTGAAAAACGTCCAGAAATGATTGAAGCTACTGACTGAATGAAAGGAGCTGGCATCTCACTCTCTTTGAATCTTCTTTATCATGCTAAGAGGAGCAGGAAAAAGCAAAAAATTTCAGAATTGCACCTTGCAATGCGGAGAAATTACTGTTTGTGCATTTACAATATTCATTGATTTTTGCCATTGAAAAACATCATGTTATTCATATACCAGAAATGTTTGAAGCTACTGACTGAATGAAAGGAGCTGGCATCTCACTCTCTTTGAATCTTCTTTATCATGCTAAGAGGAGCAGGAAAAAGCAAAAAATTTCAGAATTGCACCTTGCAATGCGGAGAAATTACTGTTTGTGCATTTACAATATTCATTGATTTTTGCCATTGAAAAACATCATGTTATTCATATACCAGAAATGTTTGAAGCTACTGACTGAATGAAAGGAGCTGGCATCTCACTCTCTTTGAATCTTCTTTATCATGCTAAGAGGAGCAGGAAACAGCAAAAAATTTCAGAATTGCACCTTGCAATGTGGAGAAATTACTGTTTGTGCATTTACAATATTCATTGATTTTTACCATTGAAAAACGTCCAGAAATGATTGAAGCTACTGACTGAATGAAAGTAGCTGGCATCTCACTCTCTTTGAATCTTCTTTATCATGCTAAGAGGAGCAGGAAAAAGCAAAAAATTTCAGACTTGCACCTTGCAATGCGGAGAAATTACTGTTTGTGCATTTACAATATTCATTGATTTTTGCCATTGAAAAACATCATGTTATTCATATACCAGAAATGTTTGAAGCTACTGACTGAATGAAAGGAGCTGGCATCTCACTCTCTTTGAATCTTCTTTATCATGCTAAGAGGAGCAGGAAAAAGCAAAAAATTTCAGAATTGCACCTTGCAATGCGGAGAAATTACTGTTTGTGCATTTACAATATTCATTGATTTTTGCCATTGAAAAACGTCCAGAAATGATTGAAGCTACTGACTGAATGAAAGGAGCTGGCATCTCACTCTCTTTGAATCTTCTTTATCATGCTAAGAGGAGCAGGAAAAAGCAAAAAATTTCAGAATTGCACCTTGCAATGCGGAGAAATTACTGTTTGTGCATTTACAATATTCATTGATTTTTGCCATTGAAAAACATGTTATTCATATACCAGAAATGTTTGAAGCTACTGACTGAATGAAAGGAGCTGGCACCTCACTCTCTTTGAATCTTCTTTATCATGCTAAGAGGAGCAGGAAAAAGCAAAAAATTTCAGAATTGCACCTTGCAATGTGGAGAAATTACTGTTTGTGCATTTACAATATTCATTGATTTTTACCATTGAAAAACGTCCAGAAATGATTGAAGCTACTGACTGAATGAAAGGAGCTGGCATCTCACTCTCTTTGAATCTTCTTTATCATGCTAAGAGGAGCAGGAAAAAGCAAAAAATTTCAGAATTGCACCTTGCAATGCGGAGAAATTACTGTTTGTGCATTTACAATATTCATTGATTTTTGCCATTGAAAAACATCATGTTATTCATATACCAGAAATGTTTGAAGCTACTGACTGAATGAAAGGAGCTGGCATCTCACTCTCTTTGAATCTTCTTTATCATGCTAAGAGGAGCAGGAAAAAGCAAAAAATTTCAGAATTGCACCTTGCAATGCGGAGAAATTACTGTTTGTGCATTTACAATATTCATTGATTTTTGCCATTGAAAAACATCATGTTATTCATATACCAGAAATGTTTGAAGCTACTGACTGAATGAAAGTAGCTGGCATCTCACTCTCTTTGAATCTTCTTTATCATGCTAAGAGGAGCAGGAAAAAGCAAAAAATTTCAGACTTGCACCTTGCAATGCGGAGAAATTACTGTTTGTGCATTTACAATATTCATTGATTTTTGCCATTGAAAAACATCATGTTATTCATATACCAGAAATGTTTGAAGCTACTGACTGAATGAAAGGAGCTCGCATCTCACTCTCTTTGAATCTTCTTTATCATGCTAAGAGGAGCAGGAAAAAGCAAAAAATTTCAGAATTGCACCTTGCAATGCGGAGAAATTACTGTTTGTGCATTTACAATATTCATTGATTTTTGCCATTGAAAAACGTCCAGAAATGATTGAAGCTACTGACTGAATGAAAGGAGCTGGCATCTCACTCTCTTTGAATCTTCTTTATCATGCTAAGAGGAGCAGGAAAAAGCAAAAAATTTCAGAATTGCACCTTGCAATGCGGAGAAATTACTGTTTGTGCATTTACAATATTCATTGATTTTTGCCATTGAAAAACATGTTATTCATATACCAGAAATGTTTGAAGCTACTGACTGAATGAAAGGAGCTGGCACCTCACTCTCTTTGAATCTTCTTTATCATGCTAAGAGGAGCAGGAAAAAGCAAAAAATTTCAGAATTGCACCTTGCAATGTGGAGAAATTACTGTTTGTGCATTTACAATATTCATTGATTTTTACCATTGAAAAACGTCCAGAAATGATTGAAGCTACTGACTGAATGAAAGGAGCTGGCATCTCACTCTCTTTGAATCTTCTTTATCATGCTAAGAGGAGCAGGAAAAAGCAAAAAATTTCAGAATTTCACCTTGCAATGCGGAGAAATTACTGTTTGTGCATTTACAATATTCATTGATTTTTGCCATTGAAAAACATCATGTTATTCATATACCAGAAATGTTTGAAGCTACTGACTGAATGAAAGGAGCTGGCATCTCACTCTCTTTGAATCTTCTTTATCATGCTAAGAGGAGCAGGAAAAAGCAAAAAATTTCAGAATTGCACCTTGCAATGCGGAGAAATTACTGTTTGTGCATTTACAATATTCATTGATTTTTGCCATTGAAAAACATGTTATTCATATACCAGAAATGTTTGAAGCTACTGACTGAATGAAAGGAGCTGGCATCTCACTCTCTTTGAATCTTCTTTATCATGCTAAGAGGAGCAGGAAAAAGCAAAAAATTTCAGAATTGCACCTTGCAATGTGGAGAAATTACTGTTTGTGCATTTACAATATTCATTGATTTTTACCATTGAAAAACGTCCAGAAATGATTGAAGCTACTGACTGAATGAAAGTAGCTGGCATCTCACTCTCTTTGAATCTTCTTTATCATGCTAAGAGGAGCAGGAAAAAGCAAAAAAAATCAGAATTGCCCCTTGCAATGCGGAGAAATTACTGTTTGTGCATTTACAATATTCATTGATTTTTGCCATTGAAAAACGTCCAGAAATGATTGAAGCTACTGACTGAATGAAAGGAGCTGGCATCTCACTCTCTTTGAATCTTCTTTATCATGCTAAGAGGAGCAGGAAAAAGCAAAAAATTTCAGAATTGCACCTTGCAATGCGGAGAAATTACAGTTTGTGCATTTACAATATTCATTGATTTTTGCCATTGAAAAACATCCAGAAATGATTGAAGCTACTGACTGAATGAAAGGAGCTGGCATCTCACTCTCTTTGAATCTTCTTTATCATGCTAAGAGGAGCAGGAAAAAGCAAAAAATTTCAGAATTGCACCTTGCAATGCGGAGAAATTACTGTTTGTGCATTTACAATATTCATTGATTTTTGCCATTGAAAAACATCATGTTATTCATATACCAGAAATGTTTGAAGCTACTGACTGAATGAAAGGAGCTGGCATCTCAATCTCTTTGAATCTTCTTTATCATGCTAAGAGGAGCAGGAAAAAGCAAAAAATTTCAGAATTGCACCTTGCAATGTGGAGAAATTACTGTTTGTGCATTTACAATATTCATTGATTTTTACCATTGAAAAACGTCCAGAAATGATTGAAGCTACTGACTGAATGAAAGTAGCTGGCATCTCACTCTCTTTGAATCTTCTTTATCATGCTAAGAGGAGCAGGAAAAAGCAAAAAATTTCAGACTTGCACCTTGCAATGCGGAGAAATTACTGTTTGTGCATTTACAATATTCATTGATTTTTGCCATTGAAAAACATCATGTTATTCATATACCAGAAATGTTTGAAGCTACTGACTGAATGAAAGGAGCTGGCATCTCACTCTCTTTGAATCTTCTTTATCATGCTAAGAGGAGCAGGAAAAAGCAAAAAATTTCAGAATTGCACCTTGCAATGTGGAGAAATTACTGTTTGTGCATTTACAATATTCATTGATTTTTACCATTGAAAAACGTCCAGAAATGATTGAAGCTACTGACTGAATGAAAAGAGCTGGCATCTCACTCTCTTTGAATCTTCTTTATCATGCTAAGAGGAGCAGGAAAAAGCAAAAAATTTCAGAATTGCACCTTGCAATGCGGAGAAATTACTGTTTGTGCATTTACAATATTCATTGATTTTTGCCATTGAAAAACATCATGTTATTCATATACCAGAAATGTTTGAAGCTACTGACTGAATGAAAGGAGCTGGCATCTCACTCTCTTTGAATCTTCTTTATCATGCTAAGAGGAGCAGGAAAAAGCAAAAAATTTCAGAATTGCACCTTGCAATGCGGAGAAATTACTGTTTGTGCATTTACAATATTCATTGATTTTTGCCATTGAAAAACATCATGTTATTCATATACCAGAAATGTTTGAAGCTACTGACTGAATGAAAGGAGCTGGCATCTCACTCTCTTTGAATCTTCTTTATCATGCTAAGAGGAGCAGGAAAAAGCAAAAAATTTCAGAATTGCACCTTGCAATGTGGAGAAATTACTGTTTGTGCATTTACAATATTCATTGATTTTTACCATTGAAAAACGTCCAGAAATGATTGAAGCTACTGACTGAATGAAAGGAGCTGGCATCTCACTCTCTTTGAATCTTCTTTATCATGCTAAGAGGAGCAGGAAAAAGCAAAAAATTTCAGAATTGCACCTTGCAATGCGGAGAAATTACTGTTTGTGCATTTACAATATTCATTGATTTTTGCCATTGAAAAACATCATGTTATTCATATACCAGAAATGTTTGAAGCTACTGACTGAATGAAAGGAGCTGGCATCTCACTCTCTTTGAATCTTCTTTATCATGCTAAGAGGAGCAGGAAAAAGCAAAAAATTTCAGAATTGCACCTTGCAATGCGGAGAAATTACAGTTTGTGCATTTACAATATTCATTGATTTTTGCCATTGAAAAACGTCCAGAAATGATTGAAGCTACTGACTGAATGAAAGGAGCTGGCATCTCACTCTCTTTGAATCTTCTTTATCATGCTAAGAGGAGCAGGAAAAAGCAAAAAATTTCAGAATTGCACCTTGCAATGCGGAGAAATTACTGTTTGTGCATTTACAATATTCGTTGATTTTTGCCATTGAAAAACGTCCAGAAATGATTGAAGCTACTGACTGAATGAAAGGAGCTGGCATCTCACTCTCTTTGAATCTTCTTTATCATGCTAAGTGGAGCAGGAAAAAGCAAAAAATTTCAGAATTGCACCTTGCAATACGGAGAAATTACTGTTTGTGCATTTACAATATTCATTGATTTTTGCCATTGAAAAACATCATGTTATTCATATACCAGAAATGTTTGAAGCTACTGACTGAATGAAAGGAGCTGGCATCTCACTCTCTTTGAATCTTCTTTATCATGCTAAGAGGAGCAGGAAAAAGCAAAAAATTTCAGAATTGCACCTTGCAATGCGGAGAAATTACTGTTTGTGCATTTACAATATTCATTGATTTTTGCCATTGAAAAACATCATGTTATTCATATACCAGAAATGTTTGAAGCTACTGACTGAATGAAAGGAGCTGGCATCTCACTCTCTTTGAATCTTCTTTATCATGCTAAGAGGAGCAGGAAAAAGCAAAAAATTTCAGAATTGCACCTTGCAATGTGGAGAAATTACTGTTTGTGCATTTACAATTTTCATTGATTTTTACCATTGAAAAACGTCCAGAAATGATTGAAGCTACTGACTGAATGAAAGTAGCTGGCATCTCACTCTCTTTGAATCTTCTTTATCATGCTAAGAGGAGCAGGAAAAAGCAAAAAAATTCAGAATTGCACCTTGCAATGCGGAGAAATTACTGTTTGTGCATTTACAATATTCATTGATTTTTGCCATTGAAAAACGTCCAGAAATGATTGAAGCTACTGACTGAATGAAAGGAGCTGGCATCTCACTCTCTTTGAATCTTCTTTATCATGCTAAGAGGAGCAGGAAAAAGCAAAAAATTTCAGAATTGCACCTTGCAATGCGGAGAAATTACTGTTTGTGCATTTACAATATTCATTGATTTTTGCCATTGAAAAACATCATGTTATTCATATACCAGAAATGTTTGAAGCTACTGACTGAATGAAAGGAGCTGGCATCTCACTCTCTTTGAATCTTCTTTATCATGCTAAGAGGAGCAGGAAAAAGCAAAAAATTTCAGAATTGCACCTTGCAATGCGGAGAAATTACTGTTTGTGCATTTACAATATTCATTGATTTTTGCCATTGAAAAACATCATGTTATTCATATTCCAGAAATGTTTGAAGCTACTGACTGAATGAAAGGAGCTGGCATCTCACTCTCTTTGAATCTTCTTTATCATGCTAAGAGGAGCAGGAAAAAGCAAAAAATTTCAGAATTGCACCTTGCAATGTGGAGAAATTACTGTTTGTGCATTTACAATATTCATTGATTTTTACCATTGAAAAACGTCCAGAAATGATTGAAGCTACTGACTGAATGAAAGTAGCTGGCATCTCACTCTCTTTGAATCTTCTTTATCATGCTAAGAGGAGCAGGAAAAAGCAAAAAAATTCAGAATTGCACCTTGCAATGCGGAGAAATTACTGTTTGTGCATTTACAATATTCATTGATTTTTGCCATTGAAAAACGTCCAGAAATGATTGAAGCTACTGACTGAATGAAAGGAGCTGGCATCTCACTCTCTTTGAATCTTCTTTATCATGCTAAGAGGAGCAGGAAAAAGCAAAAAATTTCAGAATTGCACCTTGCAATGCGGAGAAATTACAGTTTGTGCATTTACAATATTCATTGATTTTTGCCATTGAAAAACATCCAGAAATGATTGAAGCTACTGACTGAATGAAAGGAGCTGGCATCTCACTCTCTTTGAATCTTCTTTATCATGCTAAGAGGAGCAGGAAAAAGCAAAAAATTTCAGAATTGCACCTTGCAATGCGGAGAAATTACTGTTTGTGCATTTACAATATTCATTGATTTTTGCCATTGAAAAACATCATGTTATTCATATACCAGAAATGTTTGAAGCTACTGACTGAATGAAAGGAGCTGGCATCTCAATCTCTTTGAATCTTCTTTATCATGCTAAGAGGAGCAGGAAAAAGCAAAAAATTTCAGAATTGCACCTTGCAATGTGGAGAAATTACTGTTTGTGCATTTACAATATTCATTGATTTTTACCATTGAAAAACGTCCAGAAATGATTGAAGCTACTGACTGAATGAAAGTAGCTGGCATCTCACTCTCTTTGAATCTTCTTTATCATGCTAAGAGGAGCAGGAAAGAGCAAAAAATTTCAGACTTGCACCTTGCAATGCGGAGAAATTACTGTTTGTGCATTTACAATATTCATTGATTTTTGCCATTGAAAAACATCATGTTATTCATATACCAGAAATGTTTGAAGCTACTGACTGAATGAAAGGAGCTGGCATCTCACTCTCTTTGATTCTTCTTTATCATGCTAAGAGGAGCAGGAAAAAGCAAAAAATTTCAGACTTGCACCTTGCAATGCGGAGAAATTACTGTTTGTGCATTTACAATATTCATTGATTTTTGCCATTGAAAAACATCATGTTATTCATATACCAGAAATGTTTGAAGCTACTGACTGAATGAAAGGAGCTGGCATCTCACTCTCTTTGAATCTTCTTTATCATGCTAAGAGGAGCAGGAAAAAGCAAAAAATTTCAGAATTGCACCTTGCAATGCGGAGAAATTACTGTTTGTGCATTTACAATATTCATTGATATTTGCCATTGAAAAACGTCCAGAAATGATTGAAGCTACTGACTGAATGAAAGGAGCTGGCATCTCACTCTCTTTGAATCTTCTTTATCATGCTAAGAGGAGCAGGAAAAAGCAAAAAATTTCAGAATTGCACCTTGCAATGCGGAGAAATTACTGTTTGTGCATTTACAATATTCATTGATTTTTGCCATTGAAAAACGTCCAGAAATGATTGAAGCTACTGACTGAATGAAAGGAGCTGGCATCTCACTCTCTTTGAATCTTTATCATGCTAAGAGGAGCAGGAAAAAGCAAAAAATTTCAGAATTGCACCTTGCAATGCGGAGAAATTACTGTTTGTGCATTTACAATATTCATTGATTTTTGCCATTGAAAAACATGTTATTCATATACCAGAAATGTTTGAAGCTACTGACTGAATGAAAGGAGCTGGCACCTCACTCTCTTTGAATCTTCTTTATCATGCTAAGAGGAGCAGGAAAAAGCAAAAAATTTCAGAATTGCACCTTGCAATGTGGAGAAATTACTGTTTGTGCATTTACAATATTCATTGATTTTTACCATTGAAAAACGTCCAGAAATGATTGAAGCTACTGACTGAATGAAAGGAGCTGGCATCTCACTCTCTTTGAATCTTCTTTATCATGCTAAGAGGAGCAGGAAAAAGCAAAAAATTTCAGAATTGCACCTTGCAATGCGGAGAAATTACTGTTTGTGCATTTACAATATTCATTGATTTTTGCCATTGAAAAACGTCCAGAAATGATTGAAGCTACTGACTGAATGAAAGGAGCTGGCATCTCACTCTCTTTGAATCTTTATCATGCTAAGAGGAGCAGGAAAAAGCAAAAAATTTCAGAATTGCACCTTGCAATGCGGAGAAATTACTGTTTGTGCATTTACAATATTCATTGATTTTTGCCATTGAAAAACATGTTATTCATATACCAGAAATGTTTGAAGCTACTGACTGAATGAAAGGAGCTGGCACCTCACTCTCTTTGAATCTTCTTTATCATGCTAAGAGGAGCAGGAAAAAGCAAAAAATTTCAGAATTGCACCTTGCAATGTGGAGAAATTACTGTTTGTGCATTTACAATATTCATTGATTTTTACCATTGAAAAACGTCCAGAAATGATTGAAGCTACTGACTGAATGAAAGGAGCTGGCATCTCACTCTCTTTGAATCTTCTTTATCATGCTAAGAGGAGCAGGAAAAAGCAAAAAAATTTCAGAATTGCACCTTGCAATGCGGAGAAATTACTGTTTGTGCATTTACAATATTCATTGATTTTTGCCATTGAAAAACATCATGTTATTCATATACCAGAAATGTTTGAAGCTACTGACTGAATGAAAGGAGCTGGCATCTCACTCTCTTTGAATCTTCTTTATCATGCTAAGAGGAGCAGGAAAAAGCAAAAAATTTCAGAATTGCACCTTGCAATGTGGAGAAATTACTGTTTGTGCATTTACAATATTCATTGATTTTTACCATTGAAAAACGTCCAGAAATGATTGAAGCTACTGACTGAATGAAAGTAGCTGGCATCTCACTCTCTTTGAATCTTCTTTATCATGCTAAGAGGAGCAGGAAAAAGCAAAAAATTTCAGACTTGCACCTTGCAATGCGGAGAAATTACTGTTTGTGCATTTACAATATTCATTGATTTTTGCCATTGAAAAACATCATGTTATTCATATACCAGAAATGTTTGAAGCTACTGACTGAATGAAAGGAGCTGGCATCTCACTCTCTTTGAATCTTCTTTATCATGCTAAGAGGAGCAGGAAAAAGCAAAAAATTTCAGAATTGCACCTTGCAATGCGGAGAAATTACTGTTTGTGCATTTACAATATTCATTGATTTTTGCCATTGAAAAACGTCCAGAAATGATTGAAGCTACTGACTGAATGAAAGGAGCTGGCATCTCACTCTCTTTGAATCTTCTTTATCATGCTAAGAGGAGCAGGAAAAAGCAAAAAATTTCAGAATTGCACCTTGCAATGCGGAGAAATTACTGTTTGTGCATTTACAATATTCATTGATTTTTGCCATTGAAAAACATGTTATTCATATACCAGAAATGTTTGAAGCTACTGACTGAATGAAAGGAGCTGGCACCTCACTCTCTTTGAATCTTCTTTATCATGCTAAGAGGAGCAGGAAAAAGCAAAAAATTTCAGAATTGCACCTTGCAATGTGGAGAAATTACTGTTTGTGCATTTACAATATTCATTGATTTTTACCATTGAAAAACGTCCAGAAATGATTGAAGCTACTGACTGAATGAAAGGAGCTGGCATCTCACTCTCTTTGAATCTTCTTTATCATGCTAAGAGGAGCAGGAAAAAGCAAAAAATTTCAGAATTGCACCTTGCAATGCGGAGAAATTACTGTTTGTGCATTTACAATATTCATTGATTTTTGCCATTGAAAAACATCATGTTATTCATATACCAGAAATGTTTGAAGCTACTGACTGAATGAAAGGAGCTGGCATCTCACTCTCTTTGAATCTTCTTTATCATGCTAAGAGGAGCAGGAAAAAGCAAAAAATTTCAGAATTGCACCTTGCAATGCGGAGAAATTACTGTTTGTGCATTTACAATATTCATTGATTTTTGCCATTGAAAAACATCATGTTATTCATATACCAGAAATGTTTGAAGCTACTGACTGAATGAAAGGAGCTGGCATCTCACTCTCTTTGAATCTTCTTTATCATGCTAAGAGGAGCAGGAAACAGCAAAAAATTTCAGAATTGCACCTTGCAATGTGGAGAAATTACTGTTTGTGCATTTACAATATTCATTGATTTTTACCATTGAAAAACGTCCAGAAATGATTGAAGCTACTGACTGAATGAAAGTAGCTGGCATCTCACTCTCTTTGAATCTTCTTTATCATGCTAAGAGGAGCAGGAAAAAGCAAAAAATTTCAGACTTGCACCTTGCAATGCGGAGAAATTACTGTTTGTGCATTTACAATATTCATTGATTTTTGCCATTGAAAAACATCATGTTATTCATATACCAGAAATGTTTGAAGCTACTGACTGAATGAAAGGAGCTGGCATCTCACTCTCTTTGAATCTTCTTTATCATGCTAAGAGGAGCAGGAAAAAGCAAAAAATTTCAGAATTGCACCTTGCAATGCGGAGAAATTACTGTTTGTGCATTTACAATATTCATTGATTTTTGCCATTGAAAAACGTCCAGAAATGATTGAAGCTACTGACTGAATGAAAGGAGCTGGCATCTCACTCTCTTTGAATCTTCTTTATCATGCTAAGAGGAGCAGGAAAAAGCAAAAAATTTCAGAATTGCACCTTGCAATGCGGAGAAATTACTGTTTGTGCATTTACAATATTCATTGATTTTTGCCATTGAAAAACATGTTATTCATATACCAGAAATGTTTGAAGCTACTGACTGAATGAAAGGAGCTGGCACCTCACTCTCTTTGAATCTTCTTTATCATGCTAAGAGGAGCAGGAAAAAGCAAAAAATTTCAGAATTGCACCTTGCAATGTGGAGAAATTACTGTTTGTGCATTTACAATATTCATTGATTTTTACCATTGAAAAACGTCCAGAAATGATTGAAGCTACTGACTGAATGAAAGGAGCTGGCATCTCACTCTCTTTGAATCTTCTTTATCATGCTAAGAGGAGCAGGAAAAAGCAAAAAATTTCAGAATTGCACCTTGCAATGCGGAGAAATTACTGTTTGTGCATTTACAATATTCATTGATTTTTGCCATTGAAAAACATCATGTTATTCATATACCAGAAATGTTTGAAGCTACTGACTGAATGAAAGGAGCTGGCATCTCACTCTCTTTGAATCTTCTTTATCATGCTAAGAGGAGCAGGAAAAAGCAAAAAATTTCAGAATTGCACCTTGCAATGCGGAGAAATTACTGTTTGTGCATTTACAATATTCATTGATTTTTGCCATTGAAAAACATCATGTTATTCATATACCAGAAATGTTTGAAGCTACTGACTGAATGAAAGTAGCTGGCATCTCACTCTCTTTGAATCTTCTTTATCATGCTAAGAGGAGCAGGAAAAAGCAAAAAATTTCAGACTTGCACCTTGCAATGCGGAGAAATTACTGTTTGTGCATTTACAATATTCATTGATTTTTGCCATTGAAAAACATCATGTTATTCATATACCAGAAATGTTTGAAGCTACTGACTGAATGAAAGGAGCTCGCATCTCACTCTCTTTGAATCTTCTTTATCATGCTAAGAGGAGCAGGAAAAAGCAAAAAATTTCAGAATTGCACCTTGCAATGCGGAGAAATTACTGTTTGTGCATTTACAATATTCATTGATTTTTGCCATTGAAAAACGTCCAGAAATGATTGAAGCTACTGACTGAATGAAAGGAGCTGGCATCTCACTCTCTTTGAATCTTCTTTATCATGCTAAGAGGAGCAGGAAAAAGCAAAAAATTTCAGAATTGCACCTTGCAATGCGGAGAAATTACTGTTTGTGCATTTACAATATTCATTGATTTTTGCCATTGAAAAACATGTTATTCATATACCAGAAATGTTTGAAGCTACTGACTGAATGAAAGGAGCTGGCACCTCACTCTCTTTGAATCTTCTTTATCATGCTAAGAGGAGCAGGAAAAAGCAAAAAATTTCAGAATTGCACCTTGCAATGTGGAGAAATTACTGTTTGTGCATTTACAATATTCATTGATTTTTACCATTGAAAAACGTCCAGAAATGATTGAAGCTACTGACTGAATGAAAGGAGCTGGCATCTCACTCTCTTTGAATCTTCTTTATCATGCTAAGAGGAGCAGGAAAAAGCAAAAAATTTCAGAATTTCACCTTGCAATGCGGAGAAATTACTGTTTGTGCATTTACAATATTCATTGATTTTTGCCATTGAAAAACATCATGTTATTCATATACCAGAAATGTTTGAAGCTACTGACTGAATGAAAGGAGCTGGCATCTCACTCTCTTTGAATCTTCTTTATCATGCTAAGAGGAGCAGGAAAAAGCAAAAAATTTCAGAATTGCACCTTGCAATGCGGAGAAATTACTGTTTGTGCATTTACAATATTCATTGATTTTTGCCATTGAAAAACATGTTATTCATATACCAGAAATGTTTGAAGCTACTGACTGAATGAAAGGAGCTGGCATCTCACTCTCTTTGAATCTTCTTTATCATGCTAAGAGGAGCAGGAAAAAGCAAAAAATTTCAGAATTGCACCTTGCAATGTGGAGAAATTACTGTTTGTGCATTTACAATATTCATTGATTTTTACCATTGAAAAACGTCCAGAAATGATTGAAGCTACTGACTGAATGAAAGTAGCTGGCATCTCACTCTCTTTGAATCTTCTTTATCATGCTAAGAGGAGCAGGAAAAAGCAAAAAAAATCAGAATTGCCCCTTGCAATGCGGAGAAATTACTGTTTGTGCATTTACAATATTCATTGATTTTTGCCATTGAAAAACGTCCAGAAATGATTGAAGCTACTGACTGAATGAAAGGAGCTGGCATCTCACTCTCTTTGAATCTTCTTTATCATGCTAAGAGGAGCAGGAAAAAGCAAAAAATTTCAGAATTGCACCTTGCAATGCGGAGAAATTACAGTTTGTGCATTTACAATATTCATTGATTTTTGCCATTGAAAAACATCCAGAAATGATTGAAGCTACTGACTGAATGAAAGGAGCTGGCATCTCACTCTCTTTGAATCTTCTTTATCATGCTAAGAGGAGCAGGAAAAAGCAAAAAATTTCAGAATTGCACCTTGCAATGCGGAGAAATTACTGTTTGTGCATTTACAATATTCATTGATTTTTGCCATTGAAAAACATCATGTTATTCATATACCAGAAATGTTTGAAGCTACTGACTGAATGAAAGGAGCTGGCATCTCAATCTCTTTGAATCTTCTTTATCATGCTAAGAGGAGCAGGAAAAAGCAAAAAATTTCAGAATTGCACCTTGCAATGTGGAGAAATTACTGTTTGTGCATTTACAATATTCATTGATTTTTACCATTGAAAAACGTCCAGAAATGATTGAAGCTACTGACTGAATGAAAGTAGCTGGCATCTCACTCTCTTTGAATCTTCTTTATCATGCTAAGAGGAGCAGGAAAAAGCAAAAAATTTCAGACTTGCACCTTGCAATGCGGAGAAATTACTGTTTGTGCATTTACAATATTCATTGATTTTTGCCATTGAAAAACATCATGTTATTCATATACCAGAAATGTTTGAAGCTACTGACTGAATGAAAGGAGCTGGCATCTCACTCTCTTTGAATCTTCTTTATCATGCTAAGAGGAGCAGGAAAAAGCAAAAAATTTCAGAATTGCACCTTGCAATGTGGAGAAATTACTGTTTGTGCATTTACAATATTCATTGATTTTTACCATTGAAAAACGTCCAGAAATGATTGAAGCTACTGACTGAATGAAAAGAGCTGGCATCTCACTCTCTTTGAATCTTCTTTATCATGCTAAGAGGAGCAGGAAAAAGCAAAAAATTTCAGAATTGCACCTTGCAATGCGGAGAAATTACTGTTTGTGCATTTACAATATTCATTGATTTTTGCCATTGAAAAACATCATGTTATTCATATACCAGAAATGTTTGAAGCTACTGACTGAATGAAAGGAGCTGGCATCTCACTCTCTTTGAATCTTCTTTATCATGCTAAGAGGAGCAGGAAAAAGCAAAAAATTTCAGAATTGCACCTTGCAATGCGGAGAAATTACTGTTTGTGCATTTACAATATTCATTGATTTTTGCCATTGAAAAACATCATGTTATTCATATACCAGAAATGTTTGAAGCTACTGACTGAATGAAAGGAGCTGGCATCTCACTCTCTTTGAATCTTCTTTATCATGCTAAGAGGAGCAGGAAAAAGCAAAAAATTTCAGAATTGCACCTTGCAATGTGGAGAAATTACTGTTTGTGCATTTACAATATTCATTGATTTTTACCATTGAAAAACGTCCAGAAATGATTGAAGCTACTGACTGAATGAAAGGAGCTGGCATCTCACTCTCTTTGAATCTTCTTTATCATGCTAAGAGGAGCAGGAAAAAGCAAAAAATTTCAGAATTGCACCTTGCAATGCGGAGAAATTACTGTTTGTGCATTTACAATATTCATTGATTTTTGCCATTGAAAAACATCATGTTATTCATATACCAGAAATGTTTGAAGCTACTGACTGAATGAAAGGAGCTGGCATCTCACTCTCTTTGAATCTTCTTTATCATGCTAAGAGGAGCAGGAAAAAGCAAAAAATTTCAGAATTGCACCTTGCAATGCGGAGAAATTACAGTTTGTGCATTTACAATATTCATTGATTTTTGCCATTGAAAAACGTCCAGAAATGATTGAAGCTACTGACTGAATGAAAGGAGCTGGCATCTCACTCTCTTTGAATCTTCTTTATCATGCTAAGAGGAGCAGGAAAAAGCAAAAAATTTCAGAATTGCACCTTGCAATGCGGAGAAATTACTGTTTGTGCATTTACAATATTCGTTGATTTTTGCCATTGAAAAACGTCCAGAAATGATTGAAGCTACTGACTGAATGAAAGGAGCTGGCATCTCACTCTCTTTGAATCTTCTTTATCATGCTAAGTGGAGCAGGAAAAAGCAAAAAATTTCAGAATTGCACCTTGCAATACGGAGAAATTACTGTTTGTGCATTTACAATATTCATTGATTTTTGCCATTGAAAAACATCATGTTATTCATATACCAGAAATGTTTGAAGCTACTGACTGAATGAAAGGAGCTGGCATCTCACTCTCTTTGAATCTTCTTTATCATGCTAAGAGGAGCAGGAAAAAGCAAAAAATTTCAGAATTGCACCTTGCAATGCGGAGAAATTACTGTTTGTGCATTTACAATATTCATTGATTTTTGCCATTGAAAAACATCATGTTATTCATATACCAGAAATGTTTGAAGCTACTGACTGAATGAAAGGAGCTGGCATCTCACTCTCTTTGAATCTTCTTTATCATGCTAAGAGGAGCAGGAAAAAGCAAAAAATTTCAGAATTGCACCTTGCAATGTGGAGAAATTACTGTTTGTGCATTTACAATTTTCATTGATTTTTACCATTGAAAAACGTCCAGAAATGATTGAAGCTACTGACTGAATGAAAGTAGCTGGCATCTCACTCTCTTTGAATCTTCTTTATCATGCTAAGAGGAGCAGGAAAAAGCAAAAAAATTCAGAATTGCACCTTGCAATGCGGAGAAATTACTGTTTGTGCATTTACAATATTCATTGATTTTTGCCATTGAAAAACGTCCAGAAATGATTGAAGCTACTGACTGAATGAAAGGAGCTGGCATCTCACTCTCTTTGAATCTTCTTTATCATGCTAAGAGGAGCAGGAAAAAGCAAAAAATTTCAGAATTGCACCTTGCAATGCGGAGAAATTACTGTTTGTGCATTTACAATATTCATTGATTTTTGCCATTGAAAAACATCATGTTATTCATATACCAGAAATGTTTGAAGCTACTGACTGAATGAAAGGAGCTGGCATCTCACTCTCTTTGAATCTTCTTTATCATGCTAAGAGGAGCAGGAAAAAGCAAAAAATTTCAGAATTGCACCTTGCAATGCGGAGAAATTACTGTTTGTGCATTTACAATATTCATTGATTTTTGCCATTGAAAAACATCATGTTATTCATATTCCAGAAATGTTTGAAGCTACTGACTGAATGAAAGGAGCTGGCATCTCACTCTCTTTGAATCTTCTTTATCATGCTAAGAGGAGCAGGAAAAAGCAAAAAATTTCAGAATTGCACCTTGCAATGTGGAGAAATTACTGTTTGTGCATTTACAATATTCATTGATTTTTACCATTGAAAAACGTCCAGAAATGATTGAAGCTACTGACTGAATGAAAGTAGCTGGCATCTCACTCTCTTTGAATCTTCTTTATCATGCTAAGAGGAGCAGGAAAAAGCAAAAAAATTCAGAATTGCACCTTGCAATGCGGAGAAATTACTGTTTGTGCATTTACAATATTCATTGATTTTTGCCATTGAAAAACGTCCAGAAATGATTGAAGCTACTGACTGAATGAAAGGAGCTGGCATCTCACTCTCTTTGAATCTTCTTTATCATGCTAAGAGGAGCAGGAAAAAGCAAAAAATTTCAGAATTGCACCTTGCAATGCGGAGAAATTACAGTTTGTGCATTTACAATATTCATTGATTTTTGCCATTGAAAAACATCCAGAAATGATTGAAGCTACTGACTGAATGAAAGGAGCTGGCATCTCACTCTCTTTGAATCTTCTTTATCATGCTAAGAGGAGCAGGAAAAAGCAAAAAATTTCAGAATTGCACCTTGCAATGCGGAGAAATTACTGTTTGTGCATTTACAATATTCATTGATTTTTGCCATTGAAAAACATCATGTTATTCATATACCAGAAATGTTTGAAGCTACTGACTGAATGAAAGGAGCTGGCATCTCAATCTCTTTGAATCTTCTTTATCATGCTAAGAGGAGCAGGAAAAAGCAAAAAATTTCAGAATTGCACCTTGCAATGTGGAGAAATTACTGTTTGTGCATTTACAATATTCATTGATTTTTACCATTGAAAAACGTCCAGAAATGATTGAAGCTACTGACTGAATGAAAGTAGCTGGCATCTCACTCTCTTTGAATCTTCTTTATCATGCTAAGAGGAGCAGGAAAGAGCAAAAAATTTCAGACTTGCACCTTGCAATGCGGAGAAATTACTGTTTGTGCATTTACAATATTCATTGATTTTTGCCATTGAAAAACATCATGTTATTCATATACCAGAAATGTTTGAAGCTACTGACTGAATGAAAGGAGCTGGCATCTCACTCTCTTTGATTCTTCTTTATCATGCTAAGAGGAGCAGGAAAAAGCAAAAAATTTCAGACTTGCACCTTGCAATGCGGAGAAATTACTGTTTGTGCATTTACAATATTCATTGATTTTTGCCATTGAAAAACATCATGTTATTCATATACCAGAAATGTTTGAAGCTACTGACTGAATGAAAGGAGCTGGCATCTCACTCTCTTTGAATCTTCTTTATCATGCTAAGAGGAGCAGGAAAAAGCAAAAAATTTCAGAATTGCACCTTGCAATGCGGAGAAATTACTGTTTGTGCATTTACAATATTCATTGATATTTGCCATTGAAAAACGTCCAGAAATGATTGAAGCTACTGACTGAATGAAAGGAGCTGGCATCTCACTCTCTTTGAATCTTCTTTATCATGCTAAGAGGAGCAGGAAAAAGCAAAAAATTTCAGAATTGCACCTTGCAATGCGGAGAAATTACAGTTTGTGCATTTACAATATTCATTGATTTTTGCCATTGAAAAACGTCCAGAAATGATTGAAGCTACTGACTGAATGAAAGGAGCTGGCATCTCACTCTCTTTGAATCTTCTTTATCATGCTAAGAGGAGCAGGAAAAAGCAAAAAATTTCAGAATTGCACCTTGCAATGCGGAGAAATTACTGTTTGTGCATTTACAATATTCGTTGATTTTTGCCATTGAAAAACGTCCAGAAATGATTGAAGCTACTGACTGAATGAAAGGAGCTGGCATCTCACTCTCTTTGAATCTTCTTTATCATGCTAAGTGGAGCAGGAAAAAGCAAAAAATTTCAGAATTGCACCTTGCAATGCGGAGAAATTACTGTTTGTGCATTTACAATATTCATTGATTTTTGCCATTGAAAAACATCATGTTATTCATATACCAGAAATGTTTGAAGCTACTGACTGAATGAAAGGAGCTGGCATCTCACTCTCTTTGAATCTTCTTTATCATGCTAAGAGGAGCAGGAAAAAGCTAAAAATTTCAGAATTGCACCTTGCAATGCGGAGAAATTACTGTTTGTGCATTTACAATATTCATTGATTTTTGCCATTGAAAAACTTCATGTTATTCATATACCAGAAATGTTTGAAGCTACTGACTGAATGAAAGGAGCTGGCATCTCACTCTCTTTGAATCTTCTTTATCATGCTAAGAGGAGCAGGAAAAAGCAAAAAATTTCAGAATTGCACCTTGCAATGTGGAGAAATTACTGTTTGTGCATTTACAATATTCATTGATTTTTACCATTGAAAAACGTCCAGAAATGATTGAAGCTACTGACTGAATGAAAGGAGCTGGCATCTCACTCTCTTTGAATCTTCTTTATCATGCTAAGAGGAGCAGGAAAAAGCAAAAAATTTCAGAATTGCACCTTGCAATGCGGAGAAATTACTGTTTGTGCATTTACAATATTCATTGATTTTTGCCATTGAAAAACATCATGTTATTCATATACCAGAAATGTTTGAAGCTACTGACTGAATGAAAGGAGCTGGCATCTCACTCTCTTTGAATCTTCTTTATCATGCTAAGAGGAGCAGGAAAAAGCAAAAAATTTCAGAATTGCACCTTGCAATGCGGAGAAATTACTGTTTGTGCATTTACAATATTCGTTGATTTTTGCCATTGAAAAACGTCCAGAAATGATTGAAGCTACTGACTGAATGAAAGTAGCTGGCATCTCACTCTCTTTGAATCTTCTTTATCATGCTAAGTGGAGCAGGAAAAAGCAAAAAATTTCAGAATTGCACCTTGCAATGCGGAGAAATTACTGTTTGTGCATTTACAATATTCATTGATTTTTGCCATTGAAAAACATCATGTTATTCATATACCAGAAATGTTTGAAGCTACTGACTGAATGAAAGGAGCTGGCATCTCACTCTCTTTGAATCTTCTTTATCATGCTAAGAGGAGCAGGAAAAAGCAAAAAATTTCAGAATTGCACCTTGCAATGCGGAGAAATTACTGTTTGTGCATTTACAATATTCATTGATTTTTGCCATTGAAAAACTTCATGTTATTCATATACCAGAAATGTTTGAAGCTACTGACTGAATGAAAGGAGCTGGCATCTCACTCTCTTTGAATCTTCTTTATCATGCTAAGAGGAGCAGGAAAAAGCAAAAAATTTCAGAATTGCACCTTGCAATGTGGAGAAATTACTGTTTGTGCATTTACAATATTCATTGATTTTTACCATTGAAAAACGTCCAGAAATGATTGAAGCTACTGACTGAATGAAAGGAGCTGGCATCTCACTCTCTTTGAATCTTCTTTATCATGCTAAGAGGAGCAGGAAAAAGCAAAAAATTTCAGAATTGCACCTTGCAATGCGGAGAAATTACTGTTTGTGCATTTACAATATTCATTGATTTTTGCCATTGAAAAACATCATGTTATTCATATACCAGAAATGTTTGAAGCTACTGACTGAATGAAAGGAGCTGGCATCTCACTCTCTTTGAATCTTCTTTATCATGCTAAGAGGAGCAGGAAAAAGCAAAAAATTTCAGAATTGCACCTTGCAATGCGGAGAAATTACTGTTTGTGCATTTACAATATTCATTGATTTTTGCCATTGAAAAACATCATGTTATTCATATACCAGAAATGTTTGAAGCTACTGACTGAATGAAAGGAGCTGGCATCTCACTCTCTTTGAATCTTCTTTATCATGCTAAGAGGAGCAGGAAAAAGCAAAAAATTTCAGAATTGCACCTTGCAATGTGGAGAAATTACTGTTTGTGCATTTACAATATTCATTGATTTTTACCATTGAAAAACGTCCAGAAATGATTGAAGCTACTGACTGAATGAAAGTAGCTGGCATCTCACTCTCTTTGAATCTTCTTTATCATGCTAAGAGGAGCAGGAAAAAGCAAAAAATTTCAGACTTGCACCTTGCAATGCGGAGAAATTACTGTTTGTGCATTTACAATATTCATTGATTTTTGCCATTGAAAAACATCATGTTATTCATATACCAGAAATGTTTGAAGCTACTGACTGAATGAAAGGAGCTGGCATCTCACTCTCTTTGAATCTTCTTTATCATGCTAAGAGGAGCAGGAAAAAGCAAAAAATTTCAGAATTGCACCTTGCAATGCGGAGAAATTACTGTTTGTGCATTTACAATATTCATTGATTTTTGCCATTGAAAAACGTCCAGAAATGATTGAAGCTACTGACTGAATGAAAGGAGCTGGCATCTCACTCTCTTTGAATCTTCTTTATCATGCTAAAAGGAGCAGGAAAAAGCAAAAAATTTCAGAATTGCACCTTGCAATGCGGAGAAATTACTGTTTGTGCATTTACAATATTCATTGATTTTTGCCATTGAAAAACATGTTATTCATATACCAGAAATGTTTGAAGCTACTGACTGAATGAAAGGAGCTGGCACCTCACTCTCTTTGAATCTTCTTTATCATGCTAAGAGGAGCAGGAAAAAGCAAAAAATTTCAGAATTGCACCTTGCAATGTGGAGAAATTACTGTTTGTGCATTTACAATATTCATTGATTTTTACCATTGAAAAACGTCCAGAAATGATTGAAGCTACTGACTGAATGAAAGGAGCTGGCATCTCACTCTCTTTGAATCTTCTTTATCATGCTAAGAGGAGCAGGAAAAAGCAAAAAAATTTCAGAATTGCACCTTGCAATGCGGAGAAATTACTGTTTGTGCATTTACAATATTCATTGATTTTTGCCATTGAAAAACATCATGTTATTCATATACCAGAAATGTTTGAAGCTACTGACTGAATGAAAGGAGCTGGCATCTCACTCTCTTTGAATCTTCTTTATCATGCTAAGAGGAGCAGGAAAAAGCAAAAAATTTCAGAATTGCACCTTGCAATGTGGAGAAATTACTGTTTGTGCATTTACAATATTCATTGATTTTTACCATTGAAAAACGTCCAGAAATGATTGAAGCTACTGACTGAATGAAAGTAGCTGGCATCTCACTCTCTTTGAATCTTCTTTATCATGCTAAGAGGAGCAGGAAAAAGCAAAAAATTTCAGACTTGCACCTTGCAATGCGGAGAAATTACTGTTTGTGCATTTACAATATTCATTGATTTTTGCCATTGAAAAACATCATGTTATTCATATACCAGAAATGTTTGAAGCTACTGACTGAATGAAAGGAGCTGGCATCTCACTCTCTTTGAATCTTCTTTATCATGCTAAGAGGAGCAGGAAAAAGCAAAAAATTTCAGAATTGCACCTTGCAATGCGGAGAAATTACTGTTTGTGCATTTACAATATTCATTGATTTTTGCCATTGAAAAACGTCCAGAAATGATTGAAGCTACTGACTGAATGAAAGGAGCTGGCATCTCACTCTCTTTGAATCTTCTTTATCATGCTAAGAGGAGCAGGAAAAAGCAAAAAATTTCAGAATTGCACCTTGCAATGCGGAGAAATTACTGTTTGTGCATTTACAATATTCATTGATTTTTGCCATTGAAAAACATGTTATTCATATACCAGAAATGTTTGAAGCTACTGACTGAATGAAAGGAGCTGGCACCTCACTCTCTTTGAATCTTCTTTATCATGCTAAGAGGAGCAGGAAAAAGCAAAAAATTTCAGAATTGCACCTTGCAATGTGGAGAAATTACTGTTTGTGCATTTACAATATTCATTGATTTTTACCATTGAAAAACGTCCAGAAATGATTGAAGCTACTGACTGAATGAAAGGAGCTGGCATCTCACTCTCTTTGAATCTTCTTTATCATGCTAAGAGGAGCAGGAAAAAGCAAAAAATTTCAGAATTGCACCTTGCAATGCGGAGAAATTACTGTTTGTGCATTTACAATATTCATTGATTTTTGCCATTGAAAAACATCATGTTATTCATATACCAGAAATGTTTGAAGCTACTGACTGAATGAAAGGAGCTGGCATCTCACTCTCTTTGAATCTTCTTTATCATGCTAAGAGGAGCAGGAAAAAGCAAAAAATTTCAGAATTGCACCTTGCAATGCGGAGAAATTACTGTTTGTGCATTTACAATATTCATTGATTTTTGCCATTGAAAAACATCATGTTATTCATATACCAGAAATGTTTGAAGCTACTGACTGAATGAAAGGAGCTGGCATCTCACTCTCTTTGAATCTTCTTTATCATGCTAAGAGGAGCAGGAAACAGCAAAAAATTTCAGAATTGCACCTTGCAATGTGGAGAAATTACTGTTTGTGCATTTACAATATTCATTGATTTTTACCATTGAAAAACGTCCAGAAATGATTGAAGCTACTGACTGAATGAAAGTAGCTGGCATCTCACTCTCTTTGAATCTTCTTTATCATGCTAAGAGGAGCAGGAAAAAGCAAAAAATTTCAGACTTGCACCTTGCAATGCGGAGAAATTACTGTTTGTGCATTTACAATATTCATTGATTTTTGCCATTGAAAAACATCATGTTATTCATATACCAGAAATGTTTGAAGCTACTGACTGAATGAAAGGAGCTGGCATCTCACTCTCTTTGAATCTTCTTTATCATGCTAAGAGGAGCAGGAAAAAGCAAAAAATTTCAGAATTGCACCTTGCAATGCGGAGAAATTACTGTTTGTGCATTTACAATATTCATTGATTTTTGCCATTGAAAAACGTCCAGAAATGATTGAAGCTACTGACTGAATGAAAGGAGCTGGCATCTCACTCTCTTTGAATCTTCTTTATCATGCTAAGAGGAGCAGGAAAAAGCAAAAAATTTCAGAATTGCACCTTGCAATGCGGAGAAATTACTGTTTGTGCATTTACAATATTCATTGATTTTTGCCATTGAAAAACATGTTATTCATATACCAGAAATGTTTGAAGCTACTGACTGAATGAAAGGAGCTGGCACCTCACTCTCTTTGAATCTTCTTTATCATGCTAAGAGGAGCAGGAAAAAGCAAAAAATTTCAGAATTGCACCTTGCAATGTGGAGAAATTACTGTTTGTGCATTTACAATATTCATTGATTTTTACCATTGAAAAACGTCCAGAAATGATTGAAGCTACTGACTGAATGAAAGGAGCTGGCATCTCACTCTCTTTGAATCTTCTTTATCATGCTAAGAGGAGCAGGAAAAAGCAAAAAATTTCAGAATTGCACCTTGCAATGCGGAGAAATTACTGTTTGTGCATTTACAATATTCATTGATTTTTGCCATTGAAAAACATCATGTTATTCATATACCAGAAATGTTTGAAGCTACTGACTGAATGAAAGGAGCTGGCATCTCACTCTCTTTGAATCTTCTTTATCATGCTAAGAGGAGCAGGAAAAAGCAAAAAATTTCAGAATTGCACCTTGCAATGCGGAGAAATTACTGTTTGTGCATTTACAATATTCATTGATTTTTGCCATTGAAAAACATCATGTTATTCATATACCAGAAATGTTTGAAGCTACTGACTGAATGAAAGTAGCTGGCATCTCACTCTCTTTGAATCTTCTTTATCATGCTAAGAGGAGCAGGAAAAAGCAAAAAATTTCAGACTTGCACCTTGCAATGCGGAGAAATTACTGTTTGTGCATTTACAATATTCATTGATTTTTGCCATTGAAAAACATCATGTTATTCATATACCAGAAATGTTTGAAGCTACTGACTGAATGAAAGGAGCTGGCATCTCACTCTCTTTGAATCTTCTTTATCATGCTAAGAGGAGCAGGAAAAAGCAAAAAATTTCAGAATTGCACCTTGCAATGCGGAGAAATTACTGTTTGTGCATTTACAATATTCATTGATTTTTGCCATTGAAAAACGTCCAGAAATGATTGAAGCTACTGACTGAATGAAAGGAGCTGGCATCTCACTCTCTTTGAATCTTCTTTATCATGCTAAGAGGAGCAGGAAAAAGCAAAAAATTTCAGAATTGCACCTTGCAATGCGGAGAAATTACTGTTTGTGCATTTACAATATTCATTGATTTTTGCCATTGAAAAACATGTTATTCATATACCAGAAATGTTTGAAGCTACTGACTGAATGAAAGGAGCTGGCACCTCACTCTCTTTGAATCTTCTTTATCATGCTAAGAGGAGCAGGAAAAAGCAAAAAATTTCAGAATTGCACCTTGCAATGTGGAGAAATTACTGTTTGTGCATTTACAATATTCATTGATTTTTACCATTGAAAAACGTCCAGAAATGATTGAAGCTACTGACTGAATGAAAGGAGCTGGCATCTCACTCTCTTTGAATCTTCTTTATCATGCTAAGAGGAGCAGGAAAAAGCAAAAAATTTCAGAATTTCACCTTGCAATGCGGAGAAATTACTGTTTGTGCATTTACAATATTCATTGATTTTTGCCATTGAAAAACATCATGTTATTCATATACCAGAAATGTTTGAAGCTACTGACTGAATGAAAGGAGCTGGCATCTCACTCTCTTTGAATCTTCTTTATCATGCTAAGAGGAGCAGGAAAAAGCAAAAAATTTCAGAATTGCACCTTGCAATGCGGAGAAATTACTGTTTGTGCATTTACAATATTCATTGATTTTTGCCATTGAAAAACATGTTATTCATATACCAGAAATGTTTGAAGCTACTGACTGAATGAAAGGAGCTGGCATCTCACTCTCTTTGAATCTTCTTTATCATGCTAAGAGGAGCAGGAAAAAGCAAAAAATTTCAGAATTGCACCTTGCAATGTGGAGAAATTACTGTTTGTGCATTTACAATATTCATTGATTTTTACCATTGAAAAACGTCCAGAAATGATTGAAGCTACTGACTGAATGAAAGTAGCTGGCATCTCACTCTCTTTGAATCTTCTTTATCATGCTAAGAGGAGCAGGAAAAAGCAAAAAAAATCAGAATTGCCCCTTGCAATGCGGAGAAATTACTGTTTGTGCATTTACAATATTCATTGATTTTTGCCATTGAAAAACGTCCAGAAATGATTGAAGCTACTGACTGAATGAAAGGAGCTGGCATCTCACTCTCTTTGAATCTTCTTTATCATGCTAAGAGGAGCAGGAAAAAGCAAAAAATTTCAGAATTGCACCTTGCAATGCGGAGAAATTACAGTTTGTGCATTTACAATATTCATTGATTTTTGCCATTGAAAAACATCCAGAAATGATTGAAGCTACTGACTGAATGAAAGGAGCTGGCATCTCACTCTCTTTGAATCTTCTTTATCATGCTAAGAGGAGCAGGAAAAAGCAAAAAATTTCAGAATTGCACCTTGCAATGCGGAGAAATTACTGTTTGTGCATTTACAATATTCATTGATTTTTGCCATTGAAAAACATCATGTTATTCATATACCAGAAATGTTTGAAGCTACTGACTGAATGAAAGGAGCTGGCATCTCAATCTCTTTGAATCTTCTTTATCATGCTAAGAGGAGCAGGAAAAAGCAAAAAATTTCAGAATTGCACCTTGCAATGTGGAGAAATTACTGTTTGTGCATTTACAATATTCATTGATTTTTACCATTGAAAAACGTCCAGAAATGATTGAAGCTACTGACTGAATGAAAGTAGCTGGCATCTCACTCTCTTTGAATCTTCTTTATCATGCTAAGAGGAGCAGGAAAAAGCAAAAAATTTCAGACTTGCACCTTGCAATGCGGAGAAATTACTGTTTGTGCATTTACAATATTCATTGATTTTTGCCATTGAAAAACATCATGTTATTCATATACCAGAAATGTTTGAAGCTACTGACTGAATGAAAGGAGCTGGCATCTCACTCTCTTTGAATCTTCTTTATCATGCTAAGAGGAGCAGGAAAAAGCAAAAAATTTCAGAATTGCACCTTGCAATGTGGAGAAATTACTGTTTGTGCATTTACAATATTCATTGATTTTTACCATTGAAAAACGTCCAGAAATGATTGAAGCTACTGACTGAATGAAAAGAGCTGGCATCTCACTCTCTTTGAATCTTCTTTATCATGCTAAGAGGAGCAGGAAAAAGCAAAAAATTTCAGAATTGCACCTTGCAATGCGGAGAAATTACTGTTTGTGCATTTACAATATTCATTGATTTTTGCCATTGAAAAACATCATGTTATTCATATACCAGAAATGTTTGAAGCTACTGACTGAATGAAAGGAGCTGGCATCTCACTCTCTTTGAATCTTCTTTATCATGCTAAGAGGAGCAGGAAAAAGCAAAAAATTTCAGAATTGCACCTTGCAATGCGGAGAAATTACTGTTTGTGCATTTACAATATTCATTGATTTTTGCCATTGAAAAACATCATGTTATTCATATACCAGAAATGTTTGAAGCTACTGACTGAATGAAAGGAGCTGGCATCTCACTCTCTTTGAATCTTCTTTATCATGCTAAGAGGAGCAGGAAAAAGCAAAAAATTTCAGAATTGCACCTTGCAATGTGGAGAAATTACTGTTTGTGCATTTACAATATTCATTGATTTTTACCATTGAAAAACGTCCAGAAATGATTGAAGCTACTGACTGAATGAAAGGAGCTGGCATCTCACTCTCTTTGAATCTTCTTTATCATGCTAAGAGGAGCAGGAAAAAGCAAAAAATTTCAGAATTGCACCTTGCAATGCGGAGAAATTACTGTTTGTGCATTTACAATATTCATTGATTTTTGCCATTGAAAAACATCATGTTATTCATATACCAGAAATGTTTGAAGCTACTGACTGAATGAAAGGAGCTGGCATCTCACTCTCTTTGAATCTTCTTTATCATGCTAAGAGGAGCAGGAAAAAGCAAAAAATTTCAGAATTGCACCTTGCAATGCGGAGAAATTACTGTTTGTGCATTTACAATATTCATTGATTTTTGCCATTGAAAAACATCATGTTATTCATATACCAGAAATGTTTGAAGCTACTGACTGAATGAAAGGAGCTGGCATCTCACTCTCTTTGAATCTTCTTTATCATGCTAAGAGGAGCAGGAAAAAGCAAAAAATTTCAGAATTGCACCTTGCAATGTGGAGAAATTACTGTTTGTGCATTTACAATATTCATTGATTTTTACCATTGAAAAACGTCCAGAAATGATTGAAGCTACTGACTGAATGAAAGTAGCTGGCATCTCACTCTCTTTGAATCTTCTTTATCATGCTAAGAGGAGCAGGAAAAAGCAAAAAATTTCAGACTTGCACCTTGCAATGCGGAGAAATTACTGTTTGTGCATTTACAATATTCATTGATTTTTGCCATTGAAAAACATCATGTTATTCATATACCAGAAATGTTTGAAGCTACTGACTGAATGAAAGGAGCTGGCATCTCACTCTCTTTGAATCTTCTTTATCATGCTAAGAGGAGCAGGAAAAAGCAAAAAATTTCAGAATTGCACCTTGCAATGCGGAGAAATTACTGTTTGTGCATTTACAATATTCATTGATTTTTGCCATTGAAAAACGTCCAGAAATGATTGAAGCTACTGACTGAATGAAAGGAGCTGGCATCTCACTCTCTTTGAATCTTCTTTATCATGCTAAGAGGAGCAGGAAAAAGCAAAAAATTTCAGAATTGCACCTTGCAATGCGGAGAAATTACTGTTTGTGCATTTACAATATTCATTGATTTTTGCCATTGAAAAACGTCCAGAAATGATTGAAGCTACTGACTGAATGAAAGGAGCTGGCATCTCACTCTCTTTGAATCTTCTTTATCATGCTAAGAGGAGCAGGAAAAAGCAAAAAATTTCAGAATTGCACCTTGCAATGCGGAGAAATTACTGTTTGTGCATTTACAATATTCATTGATTTTTGCCATTGAAAAACATGTTATTCATATACCAGAAATGTTTGAAGCTACTGACTGAATGAAAGGAGCTGGCACCTCACTCTCTTTGAATCTTCTTTATCATGCTAAGAGGAGCGGGAAAAAGCAAAAAATTTCAGAATTGCACCTTGCAATGCGGAGAAATTACTGTTTGTGCATTTACAATATTCATTGATTTTTGCCATTGAAAAACGTCCTGAAATGATTGAAGGTACTGACTGAATGAAAGGAGATGGCATCTCACTCTCTTTGAATCTTCTTTATCATGCTAAGAGGAGCAGGAAAAAGCAAAAAATTTCAGAATTGCACCTTGCAATGCGGAGAAATTACTGTTTGTGCATTTACAATATTCATTGATTTTTGCCATTGAAAAACGTCCAGAAATGATTGAAGCTACTGACTGAATGAAAGGAGCTGGCATCTCACTCTCTTTGAATCTTCTTTATCATGCTAAGAGGAGCAGGAAAAAGCAAAAAATTTCAGAATTGCACCTTGCAATGCGGAGAAATTACAGTTTGTGCATTTACAATATTCATTGATTTTTGCCATTGAAAAACATCCAGAAATGATTGAAGCTACTGACTGAATGAAAGGAGCTGGCATCTCACTCTCTTTGAATCTTCTTTATCATGCTAAGAGGAGCAGGAAAAAGCAAAAAATTTCAGAATTGCACCTTGCAATGCGGAGAAATTACTGTTTGTGCATTTATAATATTCATTGATTTTTGCCATTGAAAAACATCATGTTATTCATATACCAGAAATGTTTGAAGCTACTGACTGAATGAAAGGAGCTGGCATCTCACTCTCTTTGAATCTTCTTTATCATGCTAAGAGGAGCAGGAAAAAGCAAAAAATTTCAGAATTGCACCTTGCAATGTGGAGAAATTACTGTTTGTGCATTTACAATATTCATTGATTTTTACCATTGAAAAACGTCCAGAAATGATTGAAGCTACTGACTGAATGAAAGTAGCTGGCATCTCACTCTCTTTGAATCTTCTTTATCATGCTAAGAGGAGCAGGAAAAAGCAAAAAATTTCAGACTTGCACCTTGCAATGCGGAGAAATTACTGTTTGTGCATTTACAATATTCATTGATTTTTGCCATTGAAAAACATCATGTTATTCATATACCAGAAATGTTTGAAGCTACTGACAATGAAAGGAGCTGGCATCTCACTCTCTTTGAATCTTCTTTATCATGCTAAGAGGAGCAGGAAAAAGCAAAAAATTTCAGAATTGCACCTTGCAATGCGGAGAAATTACTGTTTGTGCATTTACAATATTCATTGATTTTTGCCATTGAAAAACATCATGTTATTCATATACCAGAAATGTTTGAAGCTACTGACTGAATGAAAGGAGCTGGCATCTCACTCTCTTTGAATCTTCTTTATCATGCTAAGAGGAGCAGGAAAAAGCAAAAAATGTCAGAATTGCACCTTGCAATGTGGAGAAATTACTGTTTGTGCATTTACAATATTCATTGATTTTTACCATTGAAAAACGTCCAGAAATGATTGAAGCTACTGACTGAATGAAAGTAGCTGGCATCTCACTCTCTTTGAATCTTCTTTATCATGCTAAGAGGAGCAGGAAAAAGCAAAAAATTTCAGAATTGCACCTTGCAATGCGGAGAAATTACTGTTTGTGCATTTACAATATTCATTGATTTTTGCCATTGAAAAACATCATGTTATTCATATACCAGAAATGTTTGAAGCTACTGACTGAATGAAAGGAGCTGGCATCTCACTCTCTTTGAATCTTCTTTATCATGCTAAGAGGAGCAGGAAAAAGCAAAAAATTTCAGAATTGCACCTTGCAATGCGGAGAAATTACTGTTTGTGCATTTACAATATTCATTGATTTTTGCCATTGAAAAACGTCCAGAAATGATTGAAGCTACTGACTGAATGAAAGGAGCTGGCATCTCACTCTCTTTGAATCTTCTTTATCATGCTAAGAGGAGCAGGAAAAAGCAAAAAATTTCAGAATTGCACCTTGCAATGCGGAGAAATTACTGTTTGTGCATTTACAATATTCATTGATTTTTGCCATTGAAAAACGTCCAGAAATGATTGAAGCTACTGACTGAATGAAAGGAGCTGGCATCTCACTCTCTTTGAATCTTCTTTATCATGCTAAGAGGAGCAGGAAAAAGCAAAAAATTTCAGAATTGCACCTTGTAATGCGGAGAAATTACAGTTTGTGCATTTACAATATTCATTGATTTTTGCCATTGAAAAACATCCAGAAATGATTGAAGCTACTGACTGAATGAAAGGAGCTGGCATCTCACTCTCTTTGAATCTTCTTTATCATGCTAAGAGGAGCAGGAAAAAGCAAAAAATTTCAGACTTGCACCTTGCAATGCGGAGAAATTACTGTTTGTGCATTTACAATATTCATTGATTTTTGCCATTGAAAAACATCATGTTATTCATATACCAGAAATGTTTGAAGCTACTGACTGAATGAAAGGAGCTGGCATCTCACTCTCTTTGAATCTTCTTTATCATGCTAAGAGGAGCAGGAAAAAGCAAAAAATTTCAGAATTGCACCTTGCAATGCGGAGAAATTACTGTTTGTGCATTTACAATATTCATTGATTTTTGCCATTGAAAAACGTCCAGAAATGATTGAAGCTACTGACTGAATGAAAGGAGCTGGCATCTCACTCTCTTTGAATCTTCTTTATCATGCTAAGAGGAGCAGGAAAAAGCAAAAAATTTCAGAATTGCACCTTGCAATGCGGAGAAATTACTGTTTGTGCATTTACAATATTCATTGATTTTTGCCATTGAAAAACATCATGTTATTCATATACCAGAAATGTTTGAAGCTACTGACTGAATGAAAGGAGCTGGCATCTCACTCTCTTTGAATCTTCTTTATCATGCTAAGAGGAGCAGGAAAAAGCAAAAAATTTCAGAATTGCACCTTGCAATGCGGAGAAATTACTGTTTGTGCATTTACAATATTCATTGATTTTTGCCATTGAAAAACGTCCAGAAATGATTGAAGCTACTGACTGAATGAAAGGAGCTGGCATCTCACTCTCTTTGAATCTTCTTTATCATGCTAAGAGGAGCAGGAAAAAGCAAAAAATTTCAGAATTGCACCTTGCAATGCGGAGAAATTACTGTTTGTGCATTTACAATATTCATTGATTTTTGCCATTGAAAAACGTCCAGAAATGATTGAAGCTACTGACTGAATGAAAGGAGCTGGCATCTCACTCTCTTTGAATCTTCTTTATCATGCTAAGAGGAGCAGGAAAAAGCAAAAAATTTCAGAATTGCATCTTGCAGTGCGGAGAAATTACAGTTTGTGCATTTACAATATTCATTGATTTTTGCCATTGAAAAACATCCAGAAATGATTGAAGCTACTGACTGAATGAAAGGAGCTGGCATCTCACTCTCTTTGAATCTTCTTTATCATGCTAAGAGGAGCAGGAAAAAGCAAAAAATTTCAGAATTGCACCTTGCAATGCGGAGAAATTACTGTTTGTGCATTTACAATATTCATTGATTTTTGCCATTGAAAAACATCATGTTATTCATATACCAGAAATGTTTGAAGCTACTGACTGAATGAAAGGAGCTGGCATCTCACTCTCTTTGAATCTTCTTTATCATGCTAAGAGGAGCAGGAAAAAGCAAAAAATTTCAGAATTGCACCTTGCAATGTGGAGAAATTACTGTTTGTGCATTTACAATATTCATTGATTTTTACCATTGAAAAACGTCCAGAAATGATTGAAGCTACTGACTGAATGAAAGTAGCTGGCATCTCACTCTCTTTGAATCTTCTTTATCATGCTAAGAGGAGCAGGAAAAAGCAAAAAATTTCAGACTTGCACCTTGCAATGCGGAGAAATTACTGTTTGTGCATTTACAATATTCATTGATTTTTGCCATTGAAAAACATCATGTTATTCATATACCAGAAATGTTTGAAGCTACTGACTGAATGAAAGGAGCTGGCATCTCACTCTCTTTGAATCTTCTTTATCATGCTAAGAGGAGCAGGAAAAAGCAAAAAATTTCAGAATTGCACCTTGCAATGCGGAGAAATTACTGTTTGTGCATTTACAATATTCATTGATTTTTGCCACTGAAAAACGTCCAGAAATGATTGAAGCTACTGACTGAATGAAAGGAGCTGGCATCTCACTCTCTTTGAATCTTCTTTATCATGCTAAGAGGAGCAGGAAAAAGCAAAAAATTTCAGAATTGCACCTTGCAATGCGGAGAAATTATTGTTTGTGCATTTACAATATTCATTGATTTTTGCCATTGAAAAACATCATGTTATTCATATACCAGAAATGTTTGAAGCTACTGACTGAATGAAAGGAGCTGGCATCTCACTCTCTTTGAATCTTCTTTATCATGCTAAGAGGAGCAGGAAAAAGCAAAAAATTTCAGAATTGCACCTTGCAATGCGGAGAAATTACTGTTTGTGCATTTATAATATTCAATGATTTTTGCCATTGAAAAACATCCAGAAATGATTGAAGCTACTGACTGAACGAAAGGAGCTGGCATCTCACTCTCTTTGAATCTTCTTTATCATGCTAAGAGGAGCAGGAAAAAGCAAAAAATTTCAGAATTGCACCTTGCAATGCGGAGAAATTACTGTTTGTGCATTTACAATATTCATTGATTTTTGCCATTGAAAAACATCATGTTATTCATATACCAGAAATGTTTGAAGCTACTGACTGAATGAAAGGAGCTGGCATCTCACTCTCTTTGAATCTTCTTTATCATGCTAAGAGGAGCAGGAAAAAGCAAAAAATTTCAGAATTGCACCTTGCAATGCGGAGAAATTACTGTTTGTGCATTTACAATATTCATTGATTTTTGCCATTGAAAAACGTCCAGAAATGATTGAAGCTACTGACTGAATGAAAGGAGCTGGCATCTCACTCTCTTTGAATCTTCTTTATCATGCTAAGAGGAGCAGGAAAAAGCAAAAAATTTCAGAATTGCACCTTGCAATGCGGAGAAATTACTGTTTGTGCATTTACAATATTCATTGATTTTTGCCATTGAAAAACGTCCAGAAATGATTGAAGCTACTGACTAAATGAAAGGAGCTGGCATCTCACTCTCTTTGAATCTTGTTTATCATGCTAAGAGGAGCAGGAAAAAGCAAAAAATTTCAGAATTGCACCTTGCAATGCGGAGAAATTACTGTTTGTGCATTTACAATATTCATTGATTTTTGCCATTGAAAAACGTCCAGAAATGATTGAAGCTACTGACTGAATGAAAGGAGCTGGCATCTCACTCTCTTTGAATCTTCTTTATCATGCTAAGAGGAGCAGGAAAAAGCAAAAAATTTCAGAATTGCACCTTGCAATGCGGAGAAATTACAGTTTGTGCATTTACAATATTCATTGATTTTTGCCATTGAAAAACATCCAGAAATGATTGAAGCTACTGACTGAATGAAAGGAGCTGGCATCTCACTCTCTTTGAATCTTCTTTATCATGCTAAGAGGAGCAGGAAAAAGCAAAAAATTTCAGAATTGCACCTTGCAATGCGGAGAAATTACTGTTTGTGCATTTACAATATTCATTGATTTTTGCCATTGAAAAACATCATGTTATTCATATACTAGAAATGTTTGAAGCTACTGACTGAATGAAAGGAGCTGGCATCTCACTCTCTTTGAATCTTCTTTATCATGCTAAGAGGAGCAGGAAAAAGCAAAAAATTTCAGAATTGCACCTTGCAATGTGGAGAAATTACTGTTTGTGCATTTACAATATTCATTGATTTTTACCATTGAAAAACGTCCAGAAATGATTGAAGCTACTGACTGAATGAAAGTAGCTGGCATCTCACTCTCTTTGAATCTTCTTTATCATGCTAAGAGGAGCAGGAAAAAGCAAAAAATTTCAGACTTGCACCTTGCAATGCGGAGA
>NW_027366942.1:0-63903 GCF_046119375.1 Phyllobates terribilis
TCAAGGGGAAAAGGATCATAATATGTACGTGAGCCAAGACCAAGGGAACTCAGTAAACACCTTAGATACTAAGCTCAAGGATAAGAGGCCCTTCAGACCTGGAAAGGGAAAGTACGGTTATGTAAAATATAATGAATGTTGTAGGTTCTGTGGTAATACTGGCCATACTATTGACAGAGGTGTCGTAACGCACTCCGGTCAAAGAAATTCCCTTCAATCTTCTCTACAATAGTAGAGTGGTAAGTTGGGGTCGAATCCCACAAGGAACAGAATGGAATCAATTCTCACGATATTAATTGGATCAACTTGAAAAGTAACAAAAGGGGATTTGGTAAAACTAATTTCTAAAGATTGTTTGATTAAAATGGGACGAACATTTCATATGATTGGTCTTCACCTATTAGAATTATTTAATGGTCCTAAGTTCCTCTATTTGGGTTCTATTTCCTTCTCCTAATGCCTATATGTCCTCTAATTTCCCTAATCCTTGTTCTATATAGGTAATTAAGTCAACTTTCCCTAATAACCCTTACCTACAAATCCAGCCCTAAAACTATTAAGACTTTCTCCTTGGCAGCATAAAGCACAAGATAGATAGGAAGATGCAACACCACTTGTCTACTAACACCTCATTATCCTCCACATCCATACACGTCCAACTAGTCCAGGTAGTGATTTTACTACTCTAATGGTTAGGTTCACCAACTAGGATAAACCTAAGCCTAACTATATGAAACTGAACTAAACAACTAAGGTGATCAATCCAGAATGCAAATTCAATTCAATAGGTATTAAAAGTAAGAGGATAAAAAGAAATTGAGATATATTATTAATGAGAACCAAGGATTAGAAACCTCGCATTGAATCAATCTAATGGCTCGAACCGACCATACAAGTCTAGGAGACTACTCCTGGCTCATTGCTAAAATTCTACGTAAAATGAAATGAAAGATAATTAATTAATGTATGATTAGGGAGGAGGCAAAGCTCTCCCTATTTATTCTAAAATGACTAGACCTTAACCTAATTAAACCTAGACCACACTTTACAATTAAGTAAGCCCAAAGCCCAAGCACATCACAAGGGAGAGGTAGGGTTTTGAAGATTTCCCGGCTTGACAGGGGCGCGGTCGTGCATGTGTCCACGCGGTCGCATCTTGTGTCGAGACTTGGACTTTTCCTTTCGTAAGTTGGCACGGTTGCGCAGTCTTGAGGCGCGGTCATGCGTCCTGCGCTGTCGCGGGACTTCTGGCGCGGTTGGGTCACTAGCGTGAGCTGCCCGAGCTTGTAACCTTTTGGATGTCTTTCCTTTGAATTCCCGTAATCCTCGTATTTAGTATCATGACTTTGCTTGGTTTGGATCATGGTAATATGCTCTCGAGACATTCGAAATCCCTTGATATAGGTGCTAACAACCACGTATTATGATGTACTATATGCTTCCTATCAAACACCCCCACACTTGAACCTTGCTTTCCCTCGAGTAAGTTGCTGCTAACTCCACGACGAACTCAGTAGGTATGGACAATTTGACAGTAGTGGTCGCCGGCTCCGTACTCTAACTCTTGGTACCTGCAATCATAAAGCAATGGGCATAGATTCCGACTCTAGAATAAAAACTTCAAAACGATGCAAATTATCTAACTAGACTCTATCTAACTAACAGTGGTATCAAGTATTCCCCAAAATTTGAACTATGCTTACCTCTATGCAAATTCAATCACCTAAATCTTCAAACTATACTAAATAGGTCTCTATCCGAGTGACATATCAATGTGACTAATGAAGGATCAAATAGGCGAGTAAGGCTTGTCCTAACATGCTTCATACTTATGATAATTTCGCACAAGTTTCAATACCGTTGAAAGGAAACAACAACCAAAATTCAACTTAAGTTACATCACATGCATTTTTTGTTGCTCCCTGTTATCCTATTTACCCATTTTGCACTTTTATTTTCACTTTTGGGTATCGGGCTCGTCCGTCTTACTGCCAGTCCAATTTGTTTGTAGGTAGAACCTTTCCGTTTAATAGTCCAGTCTACAAAAGAAACTGTATGCTTATTTGGTCATGGAGGATCGAACCATTGGTTATTTTTCACACCTAGGAGATCGCGTGCTCTTCCAACTTTTTACTTAGAGTTCACTACCTTTATTTTCTTTCCTTTTTCATGATGCAAAAAGGACGGGAATAGTTTATTATGACATAATGATAAACTAAAGACGAGATGATGAATATGCAATCTTAATATGGTTCTAATGCGTCCTGGTCATAATCCACATGCTCAAGCTGAAGTCCTCTACTTAATCCAACATATCCTCATCATATATACTCGAAATATTAACGTCTAAGGCATAGTAGGAAGATTGAAAGATCATGCATCTTTCTAAATTCACACAGTAACAAACAAGGGGGAAAACTACGCTTACCGACTCTAATAATTTAACTAAGGGGAAAACTGACTCAAAAATTTGAAAATGCAGGGATAGGTGAAGTAGATCACCTCCCCCACACTTAAACTACAGAATGCCCTCATTGTGAATTAAGGAAAAATATATTCCAAATGGAGAAAGAAAATTACCTCTTCGACGGGTTGCCTCCCACACAACCAATTTGTTTAACATCGTTGGCTAGACGTCCTACTCTCACATTAACCTGCTTTGACCAACCTCTTGGCGAACTCATCCTTTCGGATCCAGTACTGCTTAATACCTGTTTTCTTATTTGTGAGTCCCTTATCGTTTCTTTTCTTCGTCTCCACATATTTTCCCGGAGGTAACTCTGACGTCACTCTGGGTACTGAAAAATGGGGGAGGAGAAGGAGTGTTTGTCCCTCTAACATTAAAATGGGCGACCTATCGACCAAAGACAACTCTAACCTATAACATCCCCTTCGTGATCGACTAACTTTATTGAAAACACACCCACTGTATCATCTCCGGACTCCTCATCACTCCCAATCTTAAAGCTAACCAAATCTCCATCAAATTTTAATGACAATGTCCCTCTCCGTAAGTCTACTTTAGTGCTAGCTGTTCTCATAAACGGTCTCCCTAACAGTATGGGTACGCCTTCCCTACCATTCTCCATAACTAGCACGTAGAAATCTGTAGGAAAGAATAGCCTATCTACCTTGACTAGAACGTTTTCGACTACCCCTCTAGGGGGAATAGTCGACCCATCAACTAATTGGACTAGAATATCCGTCTCCTTTAAAGGTCCAAGTCCTAATTGCATGGAGAGGGAATATGGAATGACATTTATGGCAACCCCTAAGTCTAACATAGCACGATCAAAATCAGTAATGCCTATGCGGAAGGGGACATTTACCATACCATCATCATTGAACTTGCGGGGCATGTGCTACTGGTAGATTGTCGATACGCTCTTTCCGGCTATTACCTTGTTTGTCTCCTTCATCTTTTTCTTCCTCTTGAAAGTGCAAAGTTCCTTGAGAAACTTTGCGTACCTTAGTATGCTTTGGACCAGCTTAAGTAGTAAGTTGTTTATGGCGCACTTGTTAAAGATCTCAAGCAACTCTTTATCATTTGCCGACCTCTTGGTATCTCTTAATGCTTCATGAAAGGCAGCCGATGGCTTCTCTGAGTAGAGTGGAGGAAAGTTAGGGCGTACATAGTTTCTCTGTCGAATCTTGAAATCGCCTCTCGGGTCATGTAGCTCCTCTTCTCCCTTTATCAGGGTTACTCATCAATTTTCTTCTTCACAGGATCATCCGTCTCGACAGTAAGATGGGCGCGGTCGCGCACCTGGGGGGAAGGGTCGCGCACCTGAGGGACACGGTCCCGCACCTGGGGGGCATGGTTGAGCATGCTCTCAGTAACCCCGCGCGGTTGCACTCGAAGGGGCACGGTAGCGCCATGTTTCTGGAATCGGGTTCCGTATGCGCACAATCGCACACCTGGGAAGCGCGGTCGCGCATGCCCTCATTAATGGTTGTGCGGTCACGTTTAGTGGGAGCACGGTCGCTCACACTCTCAGTAATGCCGATGCGCTCGTTTTTCATGGGGGAGCGGCCACGCGAGCTCTCAGTACTGGCTGCGCGGTCGCTCTGGTCTGTGCGCAGCCGCACCTCTGCCGGATCCTCTTGGCATGCTCTCTTCTCTTATTTCCTACCGCTCCTCAATTCCATCGCACTGACATTGTTAAGATTTTGACTCGTCATGTTTTGGTTCGGATTCACCACCGTTTGTGTTGGTAGTGAATTTGAGTTATTCCGAGCCAATGTTGAGACTGTCTGCGCGATCTGCCCCATTTGAAGCTCTATGTTCTTGAGTTTGTAATCGGTGTTCTTGGGGTTTGACGCGAGGGTGGCGATGGTCTTGGTCAACTCCTTGATCATATCCATGGTGGGAGCTTCTTGATTTTTGCTGCTGCTCGCTATACCTCCATCTTTGTTGGTCCTACTGATCTCTGTATCGGGGCTGTAAATTCTGTTGGTTCTCCCATGGTCGGGGAGGTCCGTATCCTCCCATTGCATTTACCTCTTCAATTGTATCGTCTCGTATCTCGGGACATTGATTCGAATGATGGCTTGTACTCTCATAAATACCAGAAAGACGCGCGGGCTGCTGCCCGCTCTTGGGTAGTAGACTCGCAAGCATTTTCTTGATCTCTGGCAGCTCTACTGCCAAGTTTGATCCTTTCGTGCTTGATCTCGCGGTGTTTACAACCCTCGTTGTGTACGTCCGTCCAAAGCTTCTTATGCTCTCAGCCATTCTTTGCAACATCTCCTTGCGTCTTTTGGGGTCATGTTGAGGACTCTTCCTCCGCATACATCGTCAACAATTATCCTCTCATTAGTAAGCAAACCCTGCGTAAGAAACAACACCAATTCCTTCTTCTCATAGCCATGAAAAGAGCAGCTAGCACAAAGCCCTTTGAATCTCTCTAGGTAGTCGTATAATGACTCCCCCCTCTCTTTGCTCAACCTGCATGATCTCCCTCTTCAGTGCGTTTTCTTTCTTCACCGGAAAGTAGAGGTTTAGGAACTCTTAGTGCAACTTCTCCCAGCTGTCTATCATGTCTATGCGGAGGTGGTAATACCAAGATCTAGCCGTGTCTTTCAACGTGAAGCCAAATGCCCTCATCTTGATTTACTCTTCCGACACATTGATCGGCTTCATGGTCATGCGTATATCGTGGAACTGATTTAGATGCATAATGATGTCTTCTCCGGGCATCCCGTGGAAGTATGGAGTAGGTTGATCACTCTGGACTTATGTTCGAAGGTCACTCCCTGCGCAGGTGGTGGTAGGACCACCCCTTGAGGTTTCTGCGTCAGGTTGGGAGGAGTGCGCTCCCGCAACGTCCTATTTCTGACTAGATTGTTCTGTTGCGCGTAGGCTTCTCGAAACTGATTCATTAGCAATTGATTAGCTTGTAGCTGCTCCAGGGTCTTATCTTCCTTCTCACAGTCCTTTCAATCTCTAGAATAAGCTCAGCAAGGGGAAGATTAGTAGCACGAGGGTTGATCTTGCACTAGTCAGCACCGCATTCAATCAAACTAATATCGCAAGAAAAGAAAATATTGGTTCCCCAACTACGACACCAATTTGACAAAGGTGTCATAAGGCCCTCCGATCAAAGTAATTCCCTTCAAAATTCTCTACAAGAGTAGAGTGGTAAGTAGGGGTCGAATCCCACAAGGAACCGAATGGAATTAATTCTCATGATATTAATTGGATCAATTTGAAAAGTAACAAAAGGGGATTTGGTAAAACTGATTTCTAAAGATTGTTTGATTAAAATGGGACGAACACTTCATATGATTGGTCTTCACCTATTAAAATGATTCAATGGTCCTAGGTTCCTCTATTGGGTTCTCATTCCTTCTCCAAATTACTACATGTCTTCAAATTTCTCTAATCTTTGTTCTATATAGCTAATTAAGTCAACTAGCCCTAATAGTCGTTATCTACGAATCCAGCCCTAAAACTTTCAAAACTTTCTCCTAGGCAGCATAAAGCACAATAATAGATAGGAAGATGCAGCGCCATTTAACTATTAACGCATCATTATCCTCCATATCCCTACAAGTTGAACTAGTCCATGTAGTGATTTTTCTACTCTAATGGTTAGGTTCTCCAACTAGGATAAACCTAAGACTAGCTTTATGAAATTGAACTAAACAACCTAGGTAATCAATCCAGAATGCAAATTCAATTAAATAGGTATTAAAAGCAAGAGGATAAAGCAATTGAGACATATTATTAACGAGAACCAAGGATTAGAAACCTCACATTGAATCAACCTAACGGCTCGAACCAACCATACAAAGTCTATGAGACTACTCCTGGCTCATTGCTAAAATTCTACGTGAAATGAAATGAAAGATAATTGTGTTAATGGATGATTAGGGAGGAGGCAAACCTCTCCCTCTTTATTCTAAAATGACTAGACCTTAACCTAATCACACCTAGCCCACAATTTACAAATGAAGGAAGCCCAAAGCCCAAGCGCAACACAAGGGAGAGGTAGGGTTTCGAAGATATCCCGGCCTAGCAGTGGCACAATGGCGCGATTGTGCATGTGTCGGCGCGGTCGCGTCTTGTGCCGGGACTTGGACTTTTCCTCTCATGGGTTGACGCGGTCGCGCAGTGTTGAGGCACGGTTGCGCACCCTGCATGGTCGCGTGACTTCTGGCGCGTTCGTGTCACTGGCGTGAGCTGCCCGAGTTTGTACCCTTTTGGTTGTCTTTCCTCCGGATGCCCGTAATCCTCGTATTTAGTGTCATGACTTCACTTGGTCTGGATCACGGTAATATTCTCTCTAGACATGCCAAATCCCTTGATATAGATGCTAACGACCACGTATTATGATGTACTATACGCTGCCTATCTGCTATACATAGCTGCAAGAAGAAGCATGCTCTAAATAACAAGCCATACAGGTCACCCACTCACAATACAAGTGAAGGGCTTGATTTGAATGACCCTTCCCATTTTGAGCATGTTCCTTCAACCAAAGGACAAAAGCATGTCAATAATCATTCACCTAATGTGACCAAGAAAGCTAATCGACCCAGAAAAGGTAAGCTTAGATGGGTTCCAAAAGATTGATTGTTTCATTGTATGTAAAATTGAGCAGCGAGAACAAATGGTACATCGATAGTGGCTGATCATGTCACATGAATGGAGACAAGGAAAGATTGCAAATATTTCAAGACAATGACGATGGAAGCGTATCATTCAGTGACAAAAGGGCTAGAGAGATTACAGGACATGTAAAGGTGCATGTAAATGATAAAATAGAGATTCAGATGGTGAACTTTATGGAGAGCCTTCACTATAATATGTTGAATGTGGCTCATCTCTATAATGAGGGGCCAAACGAGGTCACATGTACTACCTCAAAGCGCTTTGTGAAGAATTCTGCAAATGAAGTAATCTTAAAGGGAAATTGAGCCAATAACACTTACATAATCGAACCCAGCTATATCCCTAAGAGTCACCTTTGCCTTGCTACTATAGAAGATCAAACCTTCTTGTGGCATCTAAGACTTGGGAACGTAAATCTACATCTCCTACACAAGCTTTACGCGGAATAGTTGGTCTATGGTTTAACTCCTATCAAGATAGTGAATATGGCACATTTTGCTAATTGTGTCAAGGGAAAACAAGTCAGAAGCTTGTTCAAGCCACAGTCAGACATCACAACAAAGAAGCCATTTGAGCTTATTTACATGGACCTCTGTGGACCTATGCGTGTTCAAATCCCTAATAGAGCACGTTACATATTTGTGATTGTTGATGACTTCTCTAGATTCACATGGACACTCTTCTTGCTCTCTAAAAATCAAGTCTTCACTCGTTTCAATGAGCTCTTCACTTTGCTTTCGAACTTACTATCACTACAAGTGAGCACCATTCGTTTAGATCATGTGACTGAGTTTGAGAACAGTGAGATGCTTAGCTACTGCATTGAAAGAGGGATAAGCCATAATTTCTCAACCCCTAGGACCCCAGAACAAAACGGAGTCTTTGAAAGGAAGAACAGAACATTAGTGGAAATGGTGAGAACAATGTTACATGGAAGTGGAGTTTCATCATCATTTTGGGCTGGAGCGGTGAACACAACTTGCTACATCACAAATAGGGCTCTTTTATGCCCTACACTTGCTAAAACCCCATACGAGCTAATCAAAGGATCCTCCCATCATCTCTCACTTCAATGTCTTTGGATGTAAGTGCTTTGTGATCAAAAACAAAAAGGATAATCTGGGTAAATTTGATGCAATAAGTGATGAAGCCATCTTCCTTGTCTATCTTCCCAACAAGTAAGGCATATAAGGTGTTTAACCAAAGAGCAAGAACTTCTGAGGAGAGCATACACGTGGTGTTCGACGAAGGAACTTTCCATTCACCGACTTCTAACACTGCAGATCTATTCTTTAAAGTCGCTCTCTTAGAAGACCCTTCAGAAAGCCATCAAGCACCTTCTTATAGAGCCTTAAGTCTACTTGCCCCTCCATTTACAACCTCATCTCCCATAGCCTATGACACAGACAATTACAACGTCTTCCCTCTCACTCCGACAAATTTCCCATCACAACCCCTCCTAGTAGAGGCTTTCAACAACGAGGAGCTCATCCTCCAGGGAACATGATCACTCCCTTACACTCAGGAGTGCACACTAGCTCAAGAGTTTCTTTAGAGGCTCGTCCAGAGTTAATCACCGAAGCACTTGAAGAAGCCACTTAAGAGACTAATTTATATGCCTTCAACGCCTTTGTACTATCATTGGAACTTGGTGCATCTTTAGAAACAAGCTTAATGACTCAGGCGATGTGGTAAGGAACAAAGCTCGTCTTATTGCTCAAAGGTACAACCAGCAAGAGGGAAATGGCAATGATGACACCAATGCTCCAGTCGTTCGTCTAGAGGCCATTCGTCTTTTGATAGCCTTCACCTCTCACAAGGTTTCAAGCTTTTCCAAATTGATGTCAAGACTACCTTTCTCAATGGAGTTCTCAATGATATGTTAAGAAGTATTCAGGATTCGAGGACCCAAATCACCCAAAGCACGTGTATTTCCTAGACAAGTCACTATATGTCTTGAAGCAAGCACCAATGGCGTGATATGATTCTCTCTATGAGTACCTCCTTGAAAATAACTACAAAAGGGAGACGATCGACAAGACGCTCTTCATTCAAGAACACAAGGGCGACATTCTCGTGGTTCAGGTATATGCAGATGATATCATTTTTTGCTCCACTAACTTATTGTTTGTAGATAAACTCAAGAATGTGATGAGTAGGAAGTTCAACATGAACGTGATTGGGAAACTGAACTTCTTTCTCGGCTTTCAAGTGGTGCAAATGGCTGAAGGCATACAAATTTCATCAACAAAAGTACTTAAGGGAGATAATCAAGAAGTTTGGAATGGAAAATGGTAAGCCCCTTTACACCCCAGTGTCCATAGGCACTAAGCTTGATGCAGACCTCAATGGCCCCAAGACTAATGAGACACTTTATCGAGGTATGGTTGGCTCTTTGATGTACTTAACTGCCTCTAGACCTGATATTGTCTTTGCAATAACCTGTGTGTGAAATTTCAATCCGTTTCAAGGGAGTCGCATGTCGCTATCATCAAGCAAATCTTTCGCTACTTAAAAGGGACTGATAATTTATGTTTGTGCTACCCTAAGAACTGTGATTTTACCCTTGTTGGATATACAGATGATGATTATGCATGTTATTTAGTTGATCGAAAGAGCACCTCGGGTATGGCTCAATTCTTAGGCCCTTGCCTTGTTTCTTGGGGATCTCGAAAGCAAAACTCAGTAGCTATGTCCACCACCGAGGCGGAATACATAGTGGATGCTTCATGTTGTGCTCAACTCCTATGCCTCAAGCAACAACTCAAGGACTTTGTTATTACTTCGGGCTCTCTCGAAATAAGATGTGACATCACAAGTGCTATAAACATCTCAAAGAACCTTATGCACTACTATCAAACTAAGCACATTGTTGTTTGTCATCACTTACTTTGGGATCATGTGGAGAAGAACTAGATAGAGCTCACCCATTGTAGAACAGAAAATCAAATAGTTGACATTTTCACCAATACCCTGAACAAGGAACCATTTATTAAACTAAGGATACACTTGGGATTGACCCCCCTTCATTAAGTATCTCTCTTTCATTGTAAGCTCCTTCCTTCTTAACTCATTAAACTTCATTATTCTTTTAAACTTGGGAATTTAGGACTATTATGTGATCGAACCTCGCCTATACTCTTAGGGGAATTTGTCTCTTGCATGCTCTGTGTGATGCTTATTCATAAACGCTTGTTAGGCCCTTCTAGGATTGTATTATTGCTAGCTAAAACTTGATATCTTTGCATGCTCTCTTTTCAATCATTTATAAATACACACGATGATCGCTTCTTAACCATATCATAAAGCCCCCCCAAATATAATTCATGTTTATAAGCTAGTCCCTTAGCCTTGATCTTTGTGTTCCGTTCCTTATGACCATTAGTCCACAACTGGGAATATTCACTTATATGACAAAGAGCCTTCCCAATTATGCTTAGCACATGTTTAGTTAAAGAGATATGAAGTCCCTTTGTGTGGTTGAATTAATTTAAGTGCTTAAGCTAGTAAATATATCCCGCTGAGAATGGGAACTGAGACACAACACCTTAAAAAGATGGGGACCGAGTTTTAAGACTAAATACCAAGCGCAATGTGATGGGAACTGAAGTTAGGGACCCAAAGAGTGTGGGAACCGAGAACACAGAAAACAGTATGAATGGCAGGTTTTTGGGAACCTAGCATAGGGACCGATGGAAACATAGGGACCGAGCAAGAAAAAGACCGCCTACTTCCTAGGCAATCATTACGCCCCAGGTCCACTTGCTTCAACGATTTTAGAGGCACCAAATTTGATCTGAATTGCACCGTTGCTATTTGACCATTGCACCTCCCATATAAAACCTAATCCATCCCAGATCCGTACCTCCTTACCCCATCCTCACTCATATCAATCATCTCTCTCTCTCTTTCTCTCATCTCTCACTCCAAATCTCTCAAGCTACTCCAAAAATTAAAAAATAGCACACCAATTCACAATTACTCGGAAACAATGGGTGCAGTACATGAAGTCCATGCATTTTTAAAGTCCCCACCAACCAGCACATCTAATCCACCACCACCTGCACCCACCACTGAACAAGCACCACTTACGGCGGTTGTGATTCCACAACCTCAGGCTACCACCGTCCTAGTACACTCTCCGAGACATCAATCCCTGGAAAAAAACCCTTCACCACCCCCACCATCCAAAGAGCCTACCTCCTCCTGTCACCCCACTCCCACTCCAATGGAGGAAGATAATGCCCAAATGACCGAGCCCATTCATTCCATTTCTTCCACCACTCCGCAACCCTCCTTGTCAAAGTCTAGTGAGCACAAACCTACAATATCAAATCAGGACGAAAGCCATCCACCAGACCTCACCATTAAAGCTCCCACTTTCACCCTAACAGTCCCTGAATCTCCCAACAACCGTCCTAACCTGAAAAGGCCACTCTCCATCACCCCCTCATCCACCATGGTGAAGAAGTTCAAAGGCATCTTGTCCAAAGAGGTCATACCAATGGACGGCGTCTCAGAAATTCAACTTCCCCCCTACACACGGAAACTTCGGCACACACCTTATGATTGAGCCCCTCATTATAGGGTAAGTGTTTTGGAAGACCCTGGATCTGGCGGAGTTCGACGTCGCTGCCATTGCCACCACCCTAGAGCGCATGCATTGGTGCGAGCTAGAACAGGAACCATTCGTCATGGACCTCGACAAAGTGCAAAAATTCTACAGTGCTTTGGTGCTTATGCCTCCATACCCAGGCTAGACCTACAAGTTGGCGCATATACCATGGGGAGATGAGCCCAAGACTGTCAATGTAAAGCTCGTCGCCATGGTGCTCGGCCTCACAATCGACGAAGGCTACGCTGCATTACAAAAGAAGAACTGGCCTTCAGGGAAGTCAGAAATGATCGAGCTCCTTGTTAGGAAGGCGAGGCCCAAAGAAATCAAGACCCACATGCTATCTTTCGGCAAAAAGCTCCTCCACTTCATCATCCTGCGCAATTTACTTCCTAGAAAAGAGAAGCGCGACACATTGATAATAGCTGACTCTTGCCTTCTCAGAGCTGTGATTGAGGGGAGTATCATCGACACTCCCAGGTTGATCCTCACTCACATGCTTACAGTGAAAATGCACAAGAATCAAGCGATGCCTTACCCACACGTTGTGAAGAAGCTAATGACCGAGCTCGGCATATACAAACCAGTGAAGGAGACACCTCTTGAGTGCTTCATGACAGTGAATAGGCTAAGGAGACTTGTCAATAACATAGGCATGTAACCCCCTCAAGAGAAGCTCAAGCTTAAAGCAGAACCCAAATCTGCCCCAAAGCAGAACCCAAATCTGATAGCCTCAAGAGCCCTACAAAGCCCCTCGTACCAGAAAACCTCACACCTTTTGAGGTCCAAGTCCGTGCTTCAACTGAACAAGCAGATGGTCGGCCTAAAAAGGATGATCGATTAGCATCTTCACCATATCAAGGCCCTCATGGTAGGCCCTCTGATAGAAGATCTTCTGGAGCGACTTCGAAGATGAATAGTGGGAATTTAATCAGTGCTCATTCTCCTCATCTTAGTGTTACCTAGAAATCCAAAAGCTCCTTAAAAAATCTATATGTATTTTTGCTCTTATTACCTGTTTTTTTGTGTGCTTATTAATATATGAAGTATGCTTGTTTGATCTAATTCTACGGAGAAGTGACTTACTTGTTGTTTTCTTATGCATCACATAACAATTCCTTTAGTGTGCACGTGTGTGCTATACTTATTTTCTTTTGTTTAATATTGGGCTTGAACTTTAAATAATGTCAAAAGGGGGAATAATACAAGCATAAGAGTTATTTAATTAAGGGTAACTAACCCTCGTGGTAAGTTCAAAGGGTGATATATGCTATTTGTTCACATGTTAAGGGGGAATCAAAACTATTTCTTTCTTAGTTTCTTTAGCTAAACTTTTATATCTATGCCAGGATTCTGTGTTTGTCATCATTAAAAGGGGGAAATTGTTGGTTATAGAAACTAGCTACTAGTATATATAACCTATGATATTTGAATTTTAATGGTACAAACATCTTTATATAATAATGTCTACCTTGAGTGAGTTATTACAGGATATCAATAGACCTTTGAGCAAATTAGGTAATTGGAGCAATGGAATTGATGAGCTTAGGTTAGGAAATTGAAGCCAGTCAAGCGAGAAGCAAAGTGCTCAAAGCACTTTACCAGAATAGAGGGAACTGAGTACAAGAAAGAGGGAACCTAGTAATGGAGTTAGGGAACCGAGTAATAGAAGTTCCAAACAATAGAAGGGACTGACGCACTGAAGGGAATCCAGTGACAAGGATGGGAACCGAGCGCATTAAAGAGGAAATATATCTTTAAGAAGCTATAAATGGAAAGATAGATTTACCAGAGATCTCCGAGATTCGTAGTCTAGGTTGTTAGAGCTACTTTGTTATCTTTGATATTCAATTACGATTTATTGTTTTATTTATTGTTCTTATCTAGCTTTTTGTATATTAGTTCCCGACGATTATGCCTTTAGTATAAATAGTTTATATTATTGATTTTGAAATATTGTTTATTCTTAGAGGTTATCTTTGTTGATTTAGACTTTAGGCAATATCTAGGAGAGTTCAGAGACAAACTAAGAACTGTGTGTTTGCCTTGAAGTTGAGGTACACAAAAATGGCATGAGATGCGCCTTGTGTTTTCTTGCTCTCTGATGCGCTTGTCCAACTCAGCAATCTGCGTGTTCCTTCGTTTTTCCATGTCAGTGATCCCCGTAAATCTACTCTCCTAAAGTAGAAAGCTCTAACAACCTCCAACTGTTCTCCTTTCCCTTTATCACTAGCTTCAACGACCTTCCTTCTATGAGCAAATTTCTTTTGTTATCTTCAGCACACACTGGATTTCTTCCATGTGCTGTAGCAACAAACACTAGATCTGTTCCACTTGTTTCACTTCGTTATTTCTGCAGCTTGACTCTCTCGCTGCACAGCGTGACTCGTGATTTCTTATTTCATCATTTGTGAGACTCATCTTTCCCCTCTAGGCTCAAGCTCGACCCTTACATGGTTAAGTTGGACTTTGTTTTTGTTATGTTGAACCTAAAGCTCCTCGAGTTACTCCTATCAAGCTTAAAGCACACAACAACCATTAAACAAAGAGATTTGTCATTATCAAATTAAGAGAACATGGTTAAGCTCGACTCAGCCTTAAACAACAATTTCCCCTTTCTGATGGTGACAAACCTATATAGACTAAACATGCATCACTTTTGCATACGAACTCATTTAAAGTCAATAACCTATCAAGATCGTTCAAATACTCAATTAGCATATAAGCGACATACTTATACTTTTAGCAACCCTTAACACATTACCTTCTGTTCTTCCTTAGACCAAGACAGTGTAATTTAAACTTAATTTTGACAACAGAGGAGTATGCAACCTGCAACCTGCACCTGTTCATAAATGTTCACTTCCCCCTTTTGACATCATCGAAAAATTCACACTTAACTCAACAAAGGGAACTAAAGTAAGTCACATAGTCAAGCTGAACTCAACAAACACACAAAATAGCAGTAGGACCAGTTAAGCATGACTGTAACCAAGAAGCAAGCAAAGAACTCTAAATAATTCAAAGACATACTTAGCATATAAAATCATCCTTACACATTTTATAGCTGGTACGCTAACATTTCTAGCAATTACTTGGCTAAATAAACATAAAAGCACAAATTATAACATCACAAATCATCGACTACTTAAAAGGTTAACAAGCTTCTCCATAAGCTCGCCTAACTTCTCCAAGAACGACTCGAGGCTCGCTATCTTCTCATACATTACTTTCACTGTGAGCTTGGATCACCTTCTCTACTCGGTAGATAGTTTGTGATGATGTTTCTGGATCATTGCTATATTAAAGACCTTTGGGGTTGCCTCTGTTGCTTCTCAAACTTTACCTCTACAACCACTTCCTTTTCTTTCAAAGAAGCGACCATCCTAGACACCATAGCACAACTCAAAACATAATCGAATACCACCTCACTTCGTGGCAGATAGATTTCAATTGACTGCATTAATTTCTTGATGATATGAGGGAAATGCAGATTTTGGTATGTGTTAGCTCAGATTAGAATCATGTGGTTGAACATAAGTTGCATGTGTTGATCGACTCACTAGACAAGGAACACTCCACGATTGAGCAGTCGGAGATGGTGACCGTGTCTAGATCTTGATGTTGAGGAGTAATGTTGCGTATAATGAAGAGGTATAGAAGTTGCTTATAGAGAGGGAGATAAGGAACCTTAAGCACCTGAGACACGCTTTTCGAAAACCTTCTGCTTGATGTAGTTGGAGTTCTTCGGCCAGTTCTTCCGGTGCGGCTGGTCAAACCCTTCAACCACTTCAAGCCCGATCATCTTCTCAAAAACATCGAGCGAGAAATACATGTTCTTCCCTTTAAAGTCAATATAGACGAGGTTGACTGGTCGCTTGCTGGGCTCAACAACTGGGGTGAGAGTTGAGTAGAACCGACACACTTCATTTAGGTCAGCTTGTGAAGGCATGATCTGAGATGATGCCAGCCTTGTATCTCTGGAAGCTACCTGAACTTCTGGACACCTAACTCTTTATCTAAAGCTTGGAGAGTGTCGGAGGTGACCAGCAGTGGCTCTAACATATCTCGCTTGGCAATACCAGAAGGGACAGACTTACTTATTGAGCTCTTGAATTTACACATCTTATCTTCAAGGACAACCATGGATCGAGATGGATCTGCTTTGTGTTCATCACCTTCACCCTCACTTTCTTCAAGCTCACTGAAGGCTCCCTGGTACCTTAGTGCTTTTCTTGGCGCTGAATGAGTCTTCTAGATTCTCTGACTTGCGTGGAGGGAAGTGCGGCTCGAATTCATCGTCTTCCTCTTCTTCAACGACAATGATATGTGTGGATTGCTTTGGGATGTGCTTGCCTGAAGAATAAATGGTTTTCTTTAAGGGAGGTGACGGAGACTCATAATGACCTTGTAGGTCTATCTAAGAAGAAGGTGAAACAAGAGTCTTCGCTGACCTTTTGAGCTCGTTGGCCGGAGCAAGAGCTAGGTCAGAGACTACTTTGTCAACCAACCTCTAAAATTGAATCAAGAGGCTTAGGTGGTGTAGGAGTAGTGACCTCGGTGGTAGGTCATTTATGACTTGAGTAGAAGGTGTAATGGCGAGAGCTCGGGTTTGAGGTGTAGTTGGTGGTGTTTGGGCAAGGTCAGGTGGTGTAGACGAGGCTCTTGAATGCTTTTTTTGCTCTTCCTGGAAACACGTGAATTTTTGGAGAAACGGTTAGAGAAACTTGTTTGCAAGAGTTAAACATTTTCTGGGTTAATTTGTGTGAAAGTTTGGAAATTTGTGTAAATCTTGGTAATGGCGAGGGAGATGCGTAGCAGAGAATAATAGAGAGATGTGAAAGAGGTGAGATGAGAGAGAATAAAGCAAGGTAAGATAAGGGTTCACTATACCTCAGAATTTATAGCATGAATCGCGCTTGAATCTCTGAAAATCCCAACGGCTCTAAAACGACGGTGCCATCTCAACGACTACAATCTCGCTCAGCCAAATTCATTGAACCTTTCACTATCACCATCACAGACACGATTTCCATAAATAAGACGATCGTTCAACATCTATAATCCCACTGAAAGCTGCCTCGAAGCTTGCACCCAAATGATTTTTGAAGCCACACCATACTAGCTTTTCCAAAGCTCAACTAAATCATTTTAGTTACCATAATGAGTGGTCGTAATATCACACTTGAGATGTGTTACGATTGTAATAGTGCTAAAATGAATATTAAAGAGCAAGAAAGGGGATAAATGAACATTTCAATAAGGGACATTACACACTCGCACTAACCAATGATATAACAAGTATGTGCTTGTGAGAGGGTAACTGGTTTTTTGTCACTAAAATTAGTACTTCCATTGTGGACCTAAACAAGGAATTAGGAATCATTACATTAAAGTCAGGCTTAGGAAACCGTAGGAGTAGATCATGTCTATAGGCTTTTAATATGGTTAGAATGTGATCACCACTCTCTATTTGTGTAGAAAGAAGAGCATGTAATGGATGGTAGAAGAGAGTACTTAGTTTGCATTCAATATATAAGTCAAGCTAGATTGGCCTTTCAGAGTAGATAGTGCATGTAAGAAAGTATAACATAAAGCACAACTTAGCTATAGTTCCCAAAGTAGATAAAGAGTGCTAGTTCATGGTCAATATAGAGGGAACTTAATGCGAGTGGATAGGTGGTCTAATTAAGAGAGATAAGACCGAGCTGAATTCTAAGGCGTGGAAAGGGTAACCTGCTGAGTACCATAGTGAATATAGCTTACATGCTCTTCTGAAATATCAAGAATTAGCTCAGCAAGATAGAATCCCGCTTACATACTCTGAGGTCGCGATTGAGCTATACTGAGTCACACTTAAGATAGAGCCATGCTATCCTTACCAAAAACTGGTCTCGCTTAAACTTAGAGACACTTAGCTCAACTAGAATAGACATCTCAGAAGATAGAAGTGAAAGAAATGCATACCGATATTTCAATTCGCTTGAATTTTTTTTCTTTCTTAACTCTGAAGGAGATGCTTCCCCTTTATTAGCTTGAAATTAGAGTGGCAAAGATAGATCTGAAATTGTAGCTCCTACTCTTCATTTCAACCTGCAACAAAACAATCAAGCTTTGGATACCCAATTAAGTGTTGACATCGAATGGGTGTTAGCAATGGCTATTCTTGAGCTAGAAGGTAGAAGAATCAGCATCACAACTCGAGGAACAGACTCATAATATATAGGATTGTTAAGATCAATCACTTTATGAGGTTTACCTCTAGAAGGGATACCTTTTTTTACTTTAGTTTGTGCATTCTTGGCTTTTGAAGGCCTAGTACTTACAAACTTGGTCTTAGAAGACCTGCTGAGGTCAAGCTTGCAATCAGCGAGACTAGATTGATCGAGCTTTCCCTTTCTTGAGTCACCCTTAATAGGCTGGTAGGGCTTGTTCTTGAGTATAATTAAGCGATCACACTCATACCTAGAATGATCATTGTTTCCACAGAAAGTGCAATAATAATTATACCTCACATTACCATATTTTCCATTTCCTGGATGAAATGGTTCCTTATGATCAATTTTAATAGGCTGAGTGGTTGGAGTTTGCGCTTATTGATATACACTTTATGGGCATTTTCTCCATGAAACCATTGTCTAGTCTTGCTTGGTCTCTCGAGAACTTGAATCTTTTTTGTCCGATAATGATTTTAAGCTTTTCAAGATTCAAGCTTTTTATCTAGCATGAATAATATCTCAGAAAGATTGCTAATTGAAGATGCACTAGAATTGGTAGAGGAATCTAGATTATTGAAACCCAAACCTTGTCGTGCTTTCACAAAGACTGTTTGGTTAACATTATTTGCTTCAACATTCTCAACTAGATCATCTAGCTTGGTTAATATTTTATCAAGCATGTTAGTCACAATTGTGTCAGAATTCTTTGCTAAACCTTTGCCTTCACAAAGCTCACATGATTTGTTAATCAAAGTGTGTACTTTGCATGAAATTGTTTAGAAAGCTCAAATGCATCCTCTTTTAGATCATTCAACTCAGCTATCTTTGCTCTCGCTTGACATCCGAGAGCTTTATGATTTATTACCAATTTTTGTAGAAGCTCATAAAGGTTATTTTTAGGGAAGAAGTTCAATGTTAGAGATGTTACCTCGATGTCATCATCGAATTCAGAATCTTCTGGTGCTACTAAGCACAACTCTTGTGCTTCACCAATGTCCAGCTCGTCATCTGAATCTCCCCATAAAACTGACAAATGCCTTCTTTGTTGGACTTTGAGATGACTAGAATCCACCTTAGTACTAGTGCATGACTTAGCCAGGTTTCCCTTTTCTTGGTAGTTATAGCATACAACATCTTTGAGGTATCGTGGATTAGTTTGATCTCTTTGGAAGCCACCTTATCTCTTGAAAAACTTCTTCACCAGCTTGATCATCATATCCACATCCTTATCTTCATCATGGTCATCATCATCATTTTCCATTTTTTGAAGAACTAGGTTGAGCTTCAGCGCCAATACTATGTTCTCTTTGCATGCAAGCAACTCCTTGAGATCTTCACTTTCCTGCACTCAAAGGTTACGAGGTAGCACAAAAACAGAGAGTCGTTTTGTTTCCTTAGTCATGAGCATAATTCTCTTCGAGGTATCAAATTTTGAATTAACCCCGGGAATGAAAGCAAGAGACATTTCCCATTCATCAATATTCAAGCCAAAAGAACACATCTTATAACAAAGTACCTGGAACCTTGAATGATAGTCTGAAATAGTCTCGCTCTCGCCCATATTGAAGGAGTGAAACTCGGGCAAAAGCTCAAATTTCCTATCGTTTTGCTTGTCCTCGCTGCCAGCGTGCATGTTAATGATCGCTTCCCACATTAGCTTGGTAGTACGTAGAGACATAACCTTTCTATGTCCTTCCTTGAGAGTGCATTGAGGATGAGCTTGTTGGCTTTAATGTTCTTCTCTAGAGTTGCGTGTTCAACTGGCCCCATTTGAATGTGTCCGTTTCAGCATTGACCTTCTAATCACCAACCTCAATTATTTTTCGGCATTGTTAGTCCGTTTGCTGGATATAATTGCGTGTCATGGTCAGCCACCATTGGAGCTCACCTTCAGCTAAGACATGAGGCTTAGCTAAAAACATTCCAAGGCTGAACACTAGCTTATCATTCCCCATGATTCAAACTATGAGAGACTATGAATCTATGCAAGAGCTCCATCTCTGATACTAATTATTGGATCGTTAATAATCTATGAATCTTACAAAGAGGCACTTAAGCAGTCTAGCTTAAACACTTAATTGCGGAAAATGAATATTAAAACAATAAAAGCTCGATAACACTTGTAAGGATTTTTCCAAGGTGAGAACCCTATACTTCTACCAAGTGCGGGATGAAACTCACTACTACTCTTTATTGATTAACAAGTTAGTTTTACAAAGTTTAGGAAAAACCTCTGTCGCTCTCCTCTAGCCTTAGTGTTTCCTCTCACTTTCTCTCAAAACCTAACTCTTAAACAACAAAGCTACCTTACTTCGCTATCACACGTCTCTACTCTCTCTAGTGTTGATGCTCAAGTGATAATCATTCTCAAGCATATTTTACGAGCACTTTTCACTAGCTATTTATAGAAATCTAAGCTAACCCTAATTCAGCTCAATTCTATAATCTATCTTACAAGAATAACAACTCAAAGACAGTCAACAATCCGTGTGCTCTGCCTTGCAAAATCACTCCACACTTAGATCCACGATTCGTGCACCTTGTGCTTCTTTGCAACGGCTTGAGATGCGCTTGTGTTTTATTGGTCTCTGATACGCTTGTCCAGCTCAGCGATCCTGCGCTCCTTCGTTTCTCCATGTCATCAATCCCTATAAATCCACTCTTCTAAAGTAGAAAGATCTAACAACCTCAAGCTTATCTCCCTTCCCTTTAGATCTAGCTTCAACGACCTTCCTTCCATAAGAAAACTTCTCTTGCGTGCTTCAACGTCCACTGGATTTCTTCCACGTATTGGAACAACGAACACTCGATTTGTTCCACTTGTTTCACTTCGTTATTTCTGCAGCTTGACTCTCTCGCTGCATAGTGCGACTCACGCTTTCTTATTTCAGTTCTTGTGAGATTCATCTTTTCCCTCCAGGCTCAAGCTCGACCCTTACATGGTTAAGCTGGACCTTATTGTTGTTAAGATGGACCTAAAGCTCCTCGAGTTACTCCTGTCAAGATTAAAAACATAACAACCATTAAACATATAGATTTGTAAATATAAAAATAAGAGAACATGGTTAAGCATGACTCAGCCTTAACCAATAAACGTGAATTTCACTATCTTAGAAGAGGACGCATGTGTGAACCAGTAGAAGAAGTTGCTAGAAATTTTTTCCATGTAAACAACGAGATTACAGGAAAAGAAACATTGGAGGCTTTGACAACCCCTAACTTGGGTTGCCTACAAGAAATTTGGATCTACCCAACCTCTCCACACTGGCCAGAAGTTTGAGTTGAAGACTGGAGTAGTGCATCTACTACCCAAGTTCAGTGGCACACGATTTGAAGATCCCATCATGCACGTCTGTGTTACCTTGAGTCCTTTAGATGTGGATGAGGAGTAAATGAAGATGAGGTCCTTTTCCTTTTCTCTCATGGATTCGACAAAGGATTGGTACCATATACTAGCTCTGGGAAGTGTTACCAAATGGGTCAACATGAAGAAGTTATTCTTGGCCAAGTACTTCCAGGTCATCAAATCAAAGACCCTCAAGAAGCAGATATGAAATATTGATCAAGAGGCCATTGAATCTCTATATGACTAGTATGAGAGGTTCAAGAAGCTCATCAACTGTTGTCGGTATCATGGCTACCAAGACCGTACATGGAAGTCTATGAGAGGGTGAGCACATGATGGTTAACATTGCTTGCCAAGGAAACATCTTGGGGTTAATCCATAGGGAATCCATGAAGATATTCGCAACCCTTGCTGATGATTCGCATCAATACATCGGGCGAGGGTCGATGAGGAAGAATGTGTCCAGCGCCATGCAAGTTGTGTCGGATGTGGTTGCGATTTGGAAGGAACTAATCATGAGATTAAAGCTCCGAGGAATGACATAACAAGTTAAGGCAGGTAAAGCTTGTGGAGATGATATCCACCCTAAGGACGCATGTCCATCATTTCAAGAAGAGGTCAACGTTGTGGGATTCCATCAAGGAATGAAGATGTGATGAGGCTAAAAGTCATTGTGCCTATCAAAAATACCCAACTAACGAATCCACTAGTAAAGTGGTAAGAAGGGGTCGAATCCCAAGCGAGCCAGAACGATAGTTTATTTTCCTATTATGCTACCTAGTAGTAACAATCGAGGTTTTTTATGTGTGATCTTAATAACTAAGCAATTAAGAAATATGAAAGCAATATTGCTTGGGTTGTAAACAATTATGGGTATGAAGCTCACTCCTTCTAGCATCAGTGCATTATTCAATTGGAATGTTGATCATCGAATTCTACTAACTTATATTCTGAATTGTTAATCAGTTGTCCTACTCTTTGTTCGTAAATAGCAACTAGTCCAAAGAGTCCTACACAATAAGCACTCGCAAATAGTCTATGCAAATTCTGCTCGCTCCCTAAAGACAAGACTTTTCAAATCGAATTATCAAGCCTAGCAATATGATGGATAATAATTAACCTAGTTTGCAACAGATAAAATCAAGATCAATCAATGAAACTAATAAAGCACAAGAGATCATAAAACAATCCTGAAATTAAACTTAGAACATAAGCGTTAGAATTCTCACAACAAACCTAGAGCAATGGATTCAACCTAAAGAGTGAACTACAATGAACTTAGCTAGACATAGCCATCGAAAGCAATGAATACATGTGAAGAATGATGGGAAAACAAACCAGGGGAGATGGTGAAACTGGAACAAAGGTGGAAGCTTTCTCTTGGCTGCTGCTGACTTCTACGTAAATGAAAGTGTGAATGAATACTGAAGTAAAGATCAATCTAGTCTAATTTCCTAAGGCTTATATAGTCTCTAATTTCCTAAGGCTTATATAGTCTCTAATAAATGGGTCGTCCGTGTCCGCGTCACAATCGTGACACAGGGGTCACGATCGTGATTTTGCTCCAGTCTTAGTCCTGTGGATGGTCACGATTGTGACAGAGGATCTGTGTCGTGACACCTCAACTGCGTCCAAGTCAGGATCGTGACATACCTGTCTCGGTCGTGAAGTTTTCAACTGAGGCTGAATCCCGTTCATGATACTCCATCTCGGTCGTGACTTCTTCTCCTAAGATGGTCTTCAATCTTCTACAAGAGTCGAGGTAGCTCGGCTTAGCCTTTCGGCTTCTCCTGGGTGTAGGCGTGGGATACTTCCTCTAGCTCCATCCCGAATGCACTAAAAGTGAGCACAACTGGGACCTCCATAATAAAACTACTAAGTACTTATTACGAGCATCCCGCTAATCCATAAATGACTCCAAACGGATACGGGAATACCACTCGTTAAGCACCTAAACACCACTAAACCTAATCTAATAGTCGCTAGTTAACACGCTCCTATCAAACTTCCCCACACATAAACCTTGCTCGTCCTCGAGTAAGCAAAACAAAACTCACTCCTCCTATAAGCACAAAGGTCTGCAATAAGTGTAGAGACAGTCTGCTAGCGACTATACTTCGAACTCCAAGCATGAACAAGCACTAACCTAACTCCGATCTATCTTCTTATCTCTCCGAGATGACCTACCCAAATCCCTCCTTATGTCTCCGCTTCATATGTCACCACTCCATAACAATAATCAAATCGAACCAAGTGATGCGCAATAAAGCAGAAGTGGACTCCTAATCTCCTCTAAGGGTAAGGGTACATAAATAATGAAAATGAAGATTAAAATCGAGTCTCCCACTCGCTTATACACTTCTTATACCTCCTATTCAATTAATGTCCTAAACCACTAATCAATGTAATCAAACAATACATCACAACCACCAATCCTAATCAAGAAATATGCATAGCACAACCACAACAATATGCATCCAACTCCAAGAAATAGAAATCTAATCCTAGAATCTAATACAACCGCCAATAGTGTGTAATAAATCTAATGAAATAGTGAAAGGGTGAGCATGCGAAGTATGGATGTCAATAAGCTCAAAAACAGAGGAATAAAAGGCTAAATACTAACTTCTTATCTCTCCTTGGTGAATCATAAAACCCGAGACAATCCTTCAACTCCCTTCTTATGTCTCCGACGCCAATAAATGATGTAATCAATCTAACAAGTAGTCAAATAATCACAAATAATGTTATCCTGACGCCCTTTCGGGTTTTCACGAAAATTCTAAAGTGGTAGGTACTATTTTTTTTCTTTTCTTTTCTTTCTTTATTTTCAGGCACCCTCCTTTTCCTTTTTATCCATTTTTACTTGCCTGGTTCTTTTGTTCTTTTTATTTTATTTTGTTGGAGCCCCCTTTTCGATCCAATCACTTCTTACTCTCCTGGGTTTTTCTAATTTTTTATATAGTAATAAAAGAACAAGTTCAAAAAATATCCCGTACAGAATCGATAGATAGAAAAACACAAAACACATCAGCAGAATAGACTCAAAACTATAAAAACAGCAGAATAGCAAAGCACCAAAAACATCAGCAGAAAACACCTCGACTAGTCAACTCCTCTCCCCACACTTGTATCGCGCATTGTCCTCAATGCAGCAAAAGAGGACACCATAAAAAGGGAAGAGGAAGAAGTCACCGTGGAATGTGTGGTGCTATCTCGGTCGTGAGAAGTAAAAGGGGGGGGGGGAGTAATGGTTGACCGCATCGCGACCGTGACATAGTGTCTTGATCGCGACATGAGTAGATGTGGTATGTGATCGACGTCTTCTCCTCCGATGACCTCCTGATGCTGGTCCGCTAGTCCTATAAAAGAAAACAAAAAACAAAACATAATAATGGGAGAAAAGTTAATAATGCTCCCTTGGGTTGCCTCTCGATCAGCGCCTTAGTTATCGCCGTGGCACGACGTTGAATGATTCAACCAACGTCTTTCGGTCCCTTTGGAACCTCCGATTTCATAATCTCCTGTATGAACCAGTTATGGAAAGGTTTGAACCTTAGACCATTCACCTCTGCGACTCTCCACCTTTGCTTTACCTTTTTATTCTTACTTTCCCCACACTTAGACTCAACTTGGGGCCGTGCACTTGCTTTCTTCGTAACCTGCATAACAGTACTAGCAGGTTTCTCGCCCTGTGGGGTAGAGAGGTGGGGTACATCCCAAAGCAGAATTAGGGAGCGGGGCGCGCAGTGCATCCGAACATAGCTCGGGGGGTTTAATAACCTCATTAATAAGAAATACTGAGTTGTCATCCGGGGTTCTTTCGGAGTTTCATATATGTTAAAAATAACAACATCCCCGTCAAACTCGAGTGTAAGCGCCCGGTGTCTAGATCTAACTTAGTTTTGGATGTTCTAATGAAGGGTCTACCTAGAAGGATAGGTGCAGCTTGCACATCATGATTCATATCCAACACATAGAAATCCGCAGGAAATACAAGATTATCCACCATAACCACACATCTTCGACTACCCCTCTCGGGTAAACCATAGACCTGTCAGCTAGCTAAATCACAATTTTTGTTTCATTCAGGGGTCCTAACCTAGTTACTTGCATAACGAATAAGACAGAACATTAATAGAAGCACCCAAATCTAGCTTGGCCCTATAAATCTTAGTCTTACCAATAGTACATGGAATATTGACCATACCTGAATCCGAGCACTTAGTTGCTATCTTCTGCTGGATGGCTGCAGAAACTCTCTCGCTTACCTGCACCTTTTGTTTCCCTTCAGCTTCTGGTTCCTCTTCATGGTACAGAGCTCCTTGAAGAACTTAGCATAGCGTGGAACACTCTTGACGAGTTTAAGCAAAGGGATGTTCACCTCACACTTACTAAACGTATCAACGATTTCCTTGTCGTTCTCTGGTCTGCGTGTGTCTTTCAAGGCTTCTAGGAATGGTGCAGGTGGTTTCTCATAGTACACCGGAGGAAAGTTGGGCCTCACATAGTTTTCTTTTCTTAGCTTGAAGTTGCCTCTGTCCTCATAATCGCCGTCGGCACTTAGCGGCCTGGAGTCACGAACATCAGCACTAGGTCTTGGTCGAGATATCTGGTCATGATCGTGATGGTGAAAACTGGGGCTTAGTCTCGATCGTGACACAGTGACATGGTAGTGACCTTCGTCGTCAACCTTTTCGGAAATCAAATCACCGTCATCTCGGTCGTGATCAATCTGTCTCGATCGTGACATTTCAACTGGGGCAGAATCTCGATCGTGACATTGGTGTCTCATTCGTGACAGCTGCCCATCTTTCTCTTGCAACATCTCTTCTTCCTGTTTTTCGTCGAGCTTTCGTCCACTTCGTATCATGATGGCACTTACATTTTATCTCGGAGCTACTACCGTTTGCGACGGTAACTTGCCTGAGTTCTGTTGTGTTAAATTATTGACTACCTCCACTATTTGTGTGGCCTGCTTCTCTAGATTCCTTATGCTCGACTCTGTGGCTTAAACATGGGTTGTGAAGTGCTTAGTCAATGTTTGCAGAATCTCCCTCGTTGATGGCTCTTCGGGTTGCGACGGATACGGAGCACGGTAGGGGTTGTTTTGGTATTAATTCTGGTAGTAGCCTTGATTTTGTCCACCAACCGGATCGTTTCTCCTAAAACCAAAGTTATCATTTCCCCGCTGATTATAGTTGTTGTTTTGGTCGTAGCGAGGCCTAGGAGTCCAAACCCTCCCACCGCGTGAACTTCAGCAATCATCGGACCCTGGAGTTGAGGGCACATATCGGTGGGGTGGCTCTCATCTGCGCATATGCCACATATCATGCTGGTTTCTGATTACCAAGGGTGATATTCTTGATCATACTTTTCAACTCAGCGATTTCACTCTTCCATCCAGGATCTCCGGAACTCACAACATTATCTCCTTCCTCGTATACGTCCTCCCAAAACTCCTAGTCCCTTCAGACCTTTCGTTTATTCGGACTCTGGCTTCAGCAGGAGTTAAAATTCAGCACACTACCGTTGCAAGCAGCGTCTACTAGCCTCCTATCATTATCAAGTAACCCATTGTAAAGGTGGGTCACCAATTCTTCTCCTCGAACCCATGGAATGGGCAACTAGCACATAATTTCCGAATCTCTCAACGTAGTTGTACAGTGACTCGTCATCTTGTGGCTCCACCATAGCATTTGCTCTTTAAAAGATACAACCTTTCTTGGACGGGGAAATATTTACTAAGGAAGGCTTTGTGTAGCTTCTCCCAAGTGCCGATACTCCCTGTGGGCAGCAAATAGTACCATTGTCGTGCACTATCATTGAACTAAGACCAAAAGCTCTCATCTTTATCTGCTCGTCGGTGATGTTACTCGGTTTACTGCAGCTGCAGATGTCGTGAAACTCACTCAGATGCATAATCGGGTCTTCCCCAACCAGCCCTGGAATTTCGGTAGCAGATTGGATGAAACCAGTCTTGATCTCGAACGTAACACCAGCATCAGTCAGGAAGGCAGCGTTACTCCCAGGTGTTGTTTCGTCAGATCTGGGTCCGTAAGTTGTCGCCATGTTATCAATCACCAAGTTGTGAATACCTTGCGTTAAAGTCTGTAGAAACGTCCTCTCTATCTCTGGATCGTAAACATATAATTTTGGATCAGTAGCGCGAGTGTGACCATAAGATAGGTCCACACTAAAGTAGTAACACAAAAAGAAAATAAACCTCTAACAGTTGGCTCCCCGACAACGGGGCCAAAATTTGATGAGGCTAAAAGTCGTTGTGCCTATCAAAGATACACAACTAACGAATCCACTAGTAAAGTGGTAAGCAGGGGTCGAATCCCAAGAGAGCCAGGACGATAGTTTATTTCCTATTACGCTACCTAGTAGTAATAATTGGGGGTTTTTATGTGTGATCTTAATAACTAAGCAATTAAAGCAAATATGAAAGCAATATTGGTTGGGTTGTAAACAATTATGGGTATGAAGCTCACTCCTAGCATTATCGCATTATTCAATTGGATGTTGATCAGTCGAATTCTACTAACTTATATTCTGAATTGGTTAATCCAGTTGTCCTACTCTTTGTTTGTAAATAGCAACTAGTCCAAATAGTCCTAAAGACCCTTATTATGCAATAACAAAGGAAATCCCAAGATTCAAAAGCACAACATCATGAAGATCAAAGATAAGTAGGCCTATGCAATACCATTGGTAAATCGTCGATACTCGACACATGTTTATAATGTCTACACAATAAGCACTCGTAAATAGTCTATGCAAATTCTGCTCGCTACCTAAAGACAAGACTTTTCAAATCGAATTATCAAGCCTAGCAATGTGATGGATAATAATTAACCTAGTTTGAAAACTTAGATAAAATCAAGATCAATCAATGAACTAATAAAGCACAAGAGTTCTTAAAACAATCCTGAAATTAAACTTAGAACATAAGCGTTAGAATTCTCACAACAAACCTAGAACAATGGCTTCAGCCTAAAGAGTGAACTATAATGAACTTAACCAGACATAGCCATCGAAAGCAATGAATACATTTGAAGAATGATGGAAAAACAAACCAGGGGAGATGGTTAAAGTGGAACAACGGTGGAAGCTTTCTCTTTGTTGCTGCTGAATTCTACGTAAATGAAAGTGTGAATGAATAATAAAGTAAAGATGAATCTAACCTAATTTCCTAAGGCTTATATAGTCTCTAATATAAGGGAATTAAAATAAATGCAAATAAATCAAAAGATGTGGAAATAAATAATAATATCTCGGATCAAATCTTCAATTAATGGGCCGTCCGTGTCCGCGCCACGATCGTTACATAGGGGTCACGATCGTGATTTTGCTCCAGTTCTCAGTCATGTGGATGGTCACGATCGTGACAGAGGATCTCGGTCGTTGACACCTCAACTGCAGCCAAGTCACAATCATGACATACCTGTCTCGGTCGTGACGTCTTCAACTGAGGCTGAATCCCGGTCATGATGCTCCATCGCGTTCTTGACTTCTTCTCTGAGATGGTCTTCAAATCTTCTACAAGCATCGAGCAGTCGGCTTTGCACTCGGCTTCTCCTGGGTGTAGGCGTGACATACTTCCTCTAGCTCCATCCCGAATGCACTAAAAGTGAGCACAACCGGGATCTCCAAAATAAAACCACTAAATACCGCTTACGAGCATCCCGCTAATCGATAAATGAACTCCAAACCGGATTCCAGGAATACCACTCGTTAAGCACCTAAACACCACTAAACCTAATCTAATAGTCGCTATTTGACACCATATAATAAGCTCCTATCAAGAGGCCTCCTCGCAATGGGCAAGGTAATTAACCTTGAAGGAACCACCCTAACTTCTGGAGGAATGATGGTCGCAATCCTGATGGCGCCAAAGGAGCACTGTAGGTAACTAAAAGGGGCATTTCCACTCACTTGAGCAACACAATGGAGCTTACAAGGCGTCGGGATCGAAGACGCCAAAGTGAGCTAAAGGCACGCAATTGAAATGTGCGTATAGAAACCAAAAGGAGGTCGCGGTTCCCATCGTCCGTGACAGGTCATCCGAGGGCCAAACCGCGCCCGCGCCTCCCGGAGTGAATTCTTGTAGTTTGACCATCTCATTGTAACTCCTAGCTTTTAATATGGTTGAATGGGGGGGTTTCGAAACTTCTATTTTGGGAGCGGTTTATAAGGAATTCTTAGATTATTTTGACCATTATCTCATTATCTCTTATCTCATTCTCAAGAAACCACTCTTTTGTACTTTATTTTTCTCTCAATTTAATGAAGAACTAAGATACTATTGGTTTCATCTTGAAGTTTTAGCCTTGGTTTTGGTCATTGTAGTAAGGTTTTTAATCCTTTTGTTCTAACTCGTTTATGGAATTGTTTCTTGATCTCTTGTGCTTGAAATTGTAATTGATTGATATTGATTTTTCTAGAGTCATGAACTACATCTATTGATGTTTTTCATATTGCTAGGTTTAGATAATTCTATTTGAAAAATCTTCACCTTTGGTAGCAAACTCTATTTGCATGAACTAATTGTGATTGTTTATAGGGTAGAAATCTTGAATTCATGTCAAGTATCGACTATTTGTCAATGGTATTGCATGAACCAACATATCTTTGAACGTTATGCGTTTGTGTTATTAAATCTAGGTATTTCTTTGGTTGTAACATGATCAGGGTTTCTAGGACTATTTGGACTAGTTACTATCTATGAAGAAAGAGTAGGACAATCCATTCAAACATTATTATAACATTTGCTTTTAAGAATCTAGGATCCACCGACCATGTCAATTGATAGAATGGATAGGTGAACAATTTAAATCATTAGATCTTCTTCACTCGTCGTTTGTTTTTGTGTTCTTTGCTACAATATCCATTACCCCCCCCCCCCCCTTTGTTACTAGAAAATCATATAAAAATTTAGCAAGAAAATCTTGCTCCCTTGGATTCGACCTCGACTTACCCACTATACTAGTGGTGGTTTAGTTGAGTATTACTTTGATAGGGGCACAACGACTTTATCCCTTATCAAATTTGTCGCCGTTTCCGAGGAGCAACGTTTTTCTTACTTTAGTTTTTGTGTTATTACCAATGGTGTGGACCTCATTGCTGGTCCACACCTGATCCACTAATTCACCTCTCATTGATTTTGATCCAGCGATTGAGCGGACGCATTTGCGGAACTTGAGGAACGCCTTGCAAAACCTTGTTTTGGAGGACATGGCTGCTCGTACACTACAAGAGCTTACGGATCCTAATCTCGCTCAACAACCCTCTGCGGTCTTCGTGCCAATATTGGATGCCGGTGTGCCCTTTGAGCTGAAGTCCAGTGTCATCAACCTCCTCTTGAAGTTCCATATATTAGCCGGTGAAGATCCTATCATGCATTTGGGTGAATTCCATGACATATGCATGTGTAGCAGGTCGTCCAATGTCATGGAGGAGCAATTCAAGATGAGGGCTGTTTGGTTCACTTTGAAGGACACCGCGGGAAATTGGTACTACCACCTTCCGGCGGGACTTCCGCCGTCGACAAGAGAACTATGTGAGACTCGATTTCCCTCCTCTCTATGCCGAAAAGCCTCCTGCGCCTTTTCCAGAGGCCCTAAAAGACACTCGAAGGCCAGTTAATAACAAGGAGTTCTTCGAGACGTTCAACAAGTGCGAAGTCAATATTCCCTTGCTCAAGCTCATCAAAAGTGTACCCCGATAAGCTAAGTTCTTGAAAGAACTTTGCATGATCAAGCGGAAGCAGAAGCTTAATGGGAGGCAAAAGGTGCAATTGAGCAAAGGCGTCTCCGCGATGTTCCAACAAAAGGTGGCCAAGAAGTGTAGTGACCCGGGTATGATAAGCATTCCTTGTACCATTGGTGAGACTAAAATAGATATTTCCATGTTAGATCTAGGTGCTTCTATTAATGTTTTGCCTTATTCTTTGTATAAGTTGCTTGGCCTAGGACCTTTGAATGAAACGGGGATTGTGATTCAATTGGCCGATAAATCATTAGTCTACCCGAAAGGGATAGTTGAAGATGTATTGGTTATGGTTGATAAGCTCATCTTCCCTGCGGATTTCGTTGTCCTAGACATGGAACATGAGGCTAATGATTCACTTATCCTACTTGGGAGGCCCTTTATGAAAACGGGCAATACTGAAATTGACTTAGCAAGTGGTTCACTCACTTTTGAGTTTGATGGGGATCTTGTGAGTTATAACATTTATGATTCTATGAAACACCCTTGTGATGATAAATCTTTGTTCTTTATTGATGCGATTGATCCAATTGTGCAAGATACTTTTGATGTGTATGGTTTGGATGAGTTACAATCCGCTTTAGAGAACAACTTAGTCGATTCATCTAAGCAGGACCTTACTATGTCTATTGACACGAGTGAAGTTCTAGATCAATTGGACTCGAAAGAGCCATTTTTGGTCGGTGGGCCCATGTTTCTAATTCCCGAGGCTCTGAAGGTTCACTCGATTTATAAGAGAGATGAACCACCTGATTTGATCTCGGACGAAGTATGTACCGCTGCTTTGGGCAATTGCCCCACTCTTCTAACTCCCAAGGGAAAGGTGCCTGCTAGTGTTGTTGTGCATGTTTTGAAGAAAGAGCCTCACCACCCTCCTTCTAAGATTAAGTGTGGGGGAGGAAAGAAGAAGAAGGTTGCATAGGTATGGAGGGTCGAGGAATTCAATGCATGATTATTAAAATCTAGATCCGGATCTTAAAATCTTAAGATTTTACGATCCTACATTGATCTTTGATCCGGATCTATCACTAGAATCTATTCATGTTAAAATGTTACTGTGGATCTTATTGGATCTCATAATATCAATAGGATCTTACGATTTTACGATCCATGTACGATTCTAACGTTGTACTATGATGAGACACTAACGTCTATTTTAAAGCCTAGTTATTCCACGCATGATTAAAATCACTCTATATGTGCATCTCTCATATAGTACTAGATAAAAATCATAGGATTTTACTCATGTGTGCGCAACAGTTAAAACAACCCTAACTGCAATTGTCTTTAACATTAAGTCTCATCTACAAATGTCCTGAATCTAGATTTTTAAATATAGTTTATTGTACATGATTTGATATTCGAAGAATAATTATCGCTTTGACGTAATGCTTGCAGATTATATTGTTATATTTCAAATTTTAGGAGAATTTTTGTAGTACAATGTTTATATATGAATAAAAATAGTCTTTTATTAATCATTAAAATCTTAAGATTCTACGATCCGATTTTACGATCCGATCCTAAGGGTTCCTTGTGATCCGATCCTAAAATCCCGATTTTAATAACCTTGATTCAATGGTCTAAGTCTCAAGCCTTTCCATAGCTGGTTCAAGGATATGCTTGTGAGAACGGAGGTTCCAAGGGGACCAATAGTGTATGGATGACAAACCGGAAGTCGAGCCAACGACGTTAAACAAAGGCGCTTCCCGGGAGGTAACCCGATGTGTGAGGTACGTTTACTTTTTCCTTTTCCCTATTATTGTTAGTCCTCTTTTGCTACATTGAGGACAATGCTCGATTCAAATGTGTGGGAGGGAATTGGTATTCATGCCGCATACATATAGTTTGTTTTTAGTGTGTTTTGTTTTGTTATTTTTTGGTGTGTTTTAGCTGTTTTGGTGTGTTTTGTCTTGTTATTTCGGGTGTGTTTTAGTTTTTTTGGTATTTTTTGTCTTGGTTGTGTGTCGGTTGTTGCATCCCCTAAGTGAGTTGTTGTGGGTTCTTATAATAGTGCATGTACTTTGGATCATTTGACTATGCTTTGTTTCTTTGATTTTGCAAATTCGTTATGATGATGATAATGGTTTATTAAGCTTTAGACACTTACTTGAGCATGTGGACTTTGAAGGGATTACTTGCGCACCAATTCTCTTTACTTAGTTATGTCCTCTCTTAGGAGTGTTCTTCCTTGTTTGTTTGCTTTAGAGCTTGCTTTTATATCTATTTCGAAACCTAAAGTGTTGTGGTCATTTTGCATAACACTTGATTGAGAAGTAAATTTGTCGTATTATTGAAAGAACAAAAACACTAAATAAAAGGCATGCAAAGAACACAAAATAAGTGTTTAGTGCTTAAAAAAAACTTCTAACATTTGCTTGATGAGCACGCGATATCCGAGGTTGAAACGTTACTGAGGTTTCGATCCTCTGATGGCTACGTGAAAAAGTCTTAAAGTGTTGTACCGGTTTGTTATACGTCCACGACCAAAAAAAGTAGATTTTGTGATTTATAAACGTCTCTTGACATGTTTCGCACCTCACCTTATGGTTTAGTCTTGGATGTGATTGCTTGATTTTAGGGTAACACTGAGGCGTAGAACATTAATTTGTGTGGCATGCTTTTTATTCGAGTTGAGGAAAATTTGTCTTCTTGTCATTGAACGATGCATTCTATGAAGGAAAGATGTCTCTAGTTTAATTTAACATAGTTATCATTCATATATCATTTGGACTGAGACAACCATTGCATATTCTTACGATCCATTGTGATGCGCTTGCTTGGGATCCATAATGATAAAAGAAGGGGGTGTTCATAACATGCATTTTAGTTAGATTAGGTTATATTTTATTTTTATTGGGTAGTTTCTTGTTAGGGTCGTAGTCTTTGTTTTTTTTTTAGAAACACGTACGCAAGAGTGTTTTGGATGGTTGGTTGGTTAGTTCGAATTACCCCTTCTTGCCCAGCCCTTCATGCTTACTCGAGGACGAGCAAGGTCTAAGTGTGTGGGAATCTGATGGGCGCAATCCTGATGGCACCAAAGGAGCATTTTAGGCAACTAAAAGGGGCATTTACACTCACTTGAGCAACACAATGGAGTTTACGAGGCGTCGGGATCGAAGAGGCCAAAGTGAGCTAAAGGCACGTAATTGATGTGTGCGTACAGAAACAAAACCGCGGTCGCGGTCAGGCGACCGAAGTCGCGGTTCCCATGGTCCATGACAAGTCATCCTTAGGCAAAACTGTGCCCGCGCCTCCTGGAATGAATTCTTGTAGTTTGACCATCTCTTTGAAACTCCTAACTTTTAATATGGTTGAATGGGGGGTTTCGAAACTTCCATTTTTGCGACCAGTTTAGAAGGAATTCTTAGATTATTTTGACCATTATCTCATAATCTCTTATCTCATTTGCAAGAAAACTCTCTTTCATACTTTGTTTTTCTCTCAATTTTAGGAATAAGTAAGATCCTATTGTATTCACCTAGAAGTTCTAGCCTTGGTTTTGATCATTGTGGTAAGGTTCTTAATCCTTTGTTCTAACTCGTTTATGGAATTGTTTCTTTATCTCTTGTGCTTGAAATTGTAATTGATTAATATTGATTTTTCTAGGGTCATGAACTCGATCTATTGATGTTTTTCATATTGTTAGGTTTAGATAATTCTATTTGAAAAATCTTCACCTTTGGTGTCAAACTCTATTTGCATGAACTATTTGTGATTGTTTATAGGGTAGAGATCTTGAATTCATGTCAAGTATCATCTGTTTGTCAAAGGTATTGCATGAACCTACATATCTTTAAACTTTATACAATTGTGTTACTAAATCTAGGTATTTTCTTGGTTGTAGCATGATTATGGTTCTAGGACTATTTGGACTAGTTACTATCTATGAACAAAGAGTAGGACAATCCATTCAAACATTATTAGAACATTTGCTTTCATGAATCTAGGATCCACCGACCCTGCCAATTGCTAGAATGGATAGGTGAACCGTTTAAATCATTAGATCTTCTTCACTCGTTGTTTGTTTTTGTGTTCTTTGCTACAATACCCATTCCCTCCCTTTTTGTTACTAGAAAATCATATAAAAACTTAGAAAGAAAATCCTGCTCCCTTGGGTTCGACCTCGACTTACCCACTATACTAGTGGTGTGTTAGTTGAGTATTACTTTGATAGGGGCACAACGACTTTAGCTCTTATCATGGAACAATTTAGAAATTCATATCAATCCACTGATCCGTCAACACCAACAATCACATAATGAAATTTGAGCTCTAGCTGCTAGCAACACCGATCTACAAGGTGGGCTCAAGCAAGTGACAATTTCCATTACAAAGATGAACAAATCAGTGTCCCCTTTGGAAAAGCAAATGAGGCATATTATCAAAACCATCAGTCAAATTCAGAAGCAAATCTTGGGTCGTCTCCCTTAACAAATAGAGAAGAACCCACGTCTCCCTTCACAAACGGAGAGGAACCCGTATACAAGGAAGGTGAGGATCATGGGGATGAGCAAAGATGTCCTTGAAGAGGAAGAAGAAGTGAGGAAAGTGAGGACTCGTTTTGGAGCCCAAAAGAACTTTGAGAACCAGAACAAGAATAGGGGAATCGCCTCAGTTGCGATCGTCGCACCACCTTTGACGCCCGCCAAAACCTTGAGGAGGATTTCTCAAAAGTTCAAACTCCACCAAAAGACAGCCGCGCACTTTGGTGTTGTCGCTTGGGAGAGTCATCCGCTAGTGGACCCAGCCGCCAATATTTCAGCGCCCGCCGCCGAGAGCAAGAGGGAAAACCCCAATCTAATTCCAGCGCTCGTTGCTATGAGGAAGGCGCCCGCCACCGATACTTGGAGGAAAATATAGAGAAATTCAGCGAGCGAAGTCAATAACTTCGTGACCATCATGAATATTTTTTGAGGCTCTTGAAAAGGAGATTGGTTACCTCCTCTTAGATTACAGCACCTGCCGCCGAGAGCTCAAGGAAAGACAAGAACAAATTCTCGCGCCCCGCGCCCCGCCCCCCCCCCCCCCCGCAAGGACACCCACTACCGTCGGGAGTACATAGAACTTTTAGAGTGTGGATTAGGATACGTGTGCAAAGATCCAAACCATATCCACCGAGAAATTGGAGAAGATCATGAGCTTGACTCCGGCTACTGCTGCTCTGCATTCAGTGCCTGCCACCGAGACGACAAGGCAATTCTAGAAAAGAATTTTGGAGACCACCGCACCCACTTAAGCGGCTTCCTCTGTGACGATGATGAATTGTCAGAGTTCAACTTCAGCGAGCGCATGAATGATAATAGTGCCCACCGTCAGTTATGGTTCGAGAGTGATTACTCGAATGACATTTACCACAAGGCTCTAACATCCCCTGTAGGTCGTTACCGTCTTATACTCATGAGTAGTCACTCCCAAGGGAAACTGTCCGTCACAACCAGGCACCCATCATCATTCGATCGTGATCGACGAAGATACTTCAGACAATGATGAGATCGTAGATTCTTATTCTGTTTGTCGTGTAGCGGGTATGACTTGTAAGAACCCAGTAGAGGTTCATTAAGGATTTCTACCTTATGAGGAGATGTTCCGTACCATTGTAATTCGGATGAGGCTACTCCAGACACGTAAATATTTGCTCGAGGCATTCAAAAATGTCAAGGAGAACGCATGTTTGTATGATGAGATGAAAGCAAACCGGTTGCTGCAAGGATCCTAGAAGAGATAGGAGCAAAGAAATAAGAGCAAGATATGAGAGCTCTAAAGAAGAAGACAAAGAACAAAATTATTCTGAAATGCTTGAGGATATGCCTAGAAAGGAGGAAGATCCAGGTATGTTCACGATTCTGATTAACCCTGGCAAAATGGACATTGACCCAAGCTTTGGTCGATCTGGGTGCGTCTATACATATCCTTCCTTCATATCTATATTATGACATTGGCCTTGCACCTATGCAATACACTCGAGTCACCATTCAATTGGACGACAAGACAAACATACTCCCATTAGGTAAGGTTGAAAATGTATGCGTATGTGTGGACGAGTTTACTTTCCCCGCGGACTTCTATATAATGGAGATGGAATATGAGGCCAAGGCGGTCTCCATAGTTATAGGGAAACCATTTATGAAGACCGCAAGCGTGATAATTGATGTGAGAGATGGCACAACTACAATGGGACATGGGGGTAAGACCGTCACATTCATAATGAACGGAAAGACCACTAATGAACCATCGGTTCAGTCTCTATATAGGTTTGACGCAGTTGTTCCATGCTTGGACAATAATTATATGGGCAATCGCCCCACTAGACTAACCTTGCAAGGAGGACCTAGTCCCCAAACTTTTGATTTTTATGTGTAGGGTAAGAGAATTGCTAATGGATTCTCAGAAAAGCCTAAGTGTTAAGAAGTCAATACAAAGTCCGATGTAAGGCTAAGGAAACTAAGAAGAAACACCAACAAGGGCATACTCACACGACCGTAGATCTTATTCATTCCCATATTTGGTGAGTCAAGGCTCCCAAGAACGCGGATGACTCATCCTTGAGTTGATCTATGATAGGTGTCATGCCACAACTCTAAATAAGGCGCCTCTCGGTAGGCAAAAATGTTTTGAGCTATATTTTGTAAAAATCATTTTGTTTTATGAATCAAAGTTTTAAAAATCGAGTCAAAGCAAGATTTTGTGAGGAAAATATTTAGAGTGTGAAAAATACATGAGCGAACAAAAATAGAGCATAAAAAAATAGGGTAGAAAGAAAAAATAGAATTTTTTTTATTCTATGAGGGAATGAGATAAGAACTAATGGAGAAGTCTAGAGTAAGTAAAAGAAAGTTGAATGAGGGAGCATTTTTAGCTGTTGAGATATTCGAGGAGATTGAACCTAAAGACAAGAGAGTTGTGTGAAAAAGAATGAGTTTGATGAGTTTAGTAGTGTTTTATGAGAATTTTCGAAATTTGAATGACAAATCCAAAAATGCCCCTATCCTTTCATCTTTTTCCTTAATCCACCAGACTTCCATAAACCCTATACACCTAAACATAACCCCCTTTCTCTCTTTCCAATTCACAACCACATATACCCACTTCTTTCCCCAATCAACCATAAAACCCACAACAATCTCCCCCCCCCCCCCCCCCCCCCTAAGCCAAAACCCCTCTCCCCTTTCAAGTTTCGTGTTAAAGCTGAGTTTTTTTGCCCCACAACATTTCTGCGACCGCCTCGAGACTTTCGGCGCCTGCCACTCGCGACTTCAAACGTGATTTCCGAGAGATTCATCCATGACTAGCCTGCACCACAAGTAACACAAGGTTCATTCCTTCCAGATCTACAATTTGACTATTTGTTTGCTGAATTTGGAAGTGGTTTGAGCACCTAGATAAGCGCTTCTTTGTTTGCCGAGTATTCTCCACCTTCATATTCTGTTTGGAAGATGCCTCTAGCTATCGGCACTCACTCCTTCGTACGAAGGTACACCCATCTTTTCTCCGGTGCCCGCGATTGTTAGTTTCAAGTTTTAAATTACAGGCTTCCAGCAACCACCGCTGTCAAGATACGCCCAAAGCCGAGAGAAACTACCAAATTCCAGACATAATTTTCAGTGTACGCTGAAACAAATTCGTGCCCACCGCCGGTACTTCTTCAATTTTTGGTAATTTTCTTTGCTCGAGCTTTTCAATTACTATTTTGAGAATGAGTACCGCCAACTGAGCTTCGTCCTCTAGGGCCAACCCGAGTTGTGGTCCTCCCGCAAAGAAGGCTAAGAAGGTCGACGAGTAGGATACATTCCGGGATAATGTGTGCAACCGGGATATCATGAGCACTATGTTTTTTTATATCGACTTCAATCGAGAGTTGGGAATCGACCCTTGCTTTAGGGAGATTTTTGCGCACACCGGTCTTGGAGGTTTTGTTGATGAATTCACCCCCCCCCCCCCCACCTTCGTTATTTGGACGTAAGAGTCTATTTTTACTCTCCGCATCGACGAGCGCAACAAGTAGATTAAGATTCACTTACGTGGGCAATTGATTCAGTTGAGGATAGTAGAATTGCGGGGTAATTTTGGAGTCATCTCCGAACATGTGGCAATTGGGGAGTAAGAGCATGGACCATTTGAATTTTGGTTCCACTCCACGGGTTCGAACTATGACACCGCTATTATGAACTACAACTACCAGTGCTTGCACTCATGCCTTTGTATCACCCACAAGGTGATCCGATTGGCTTTCGATGGACAAGAGGAGGTGAACAAGATCTCTATCTCAGACTTGAGGGCGATGTGGACATTTACACGGAATGATATCGCGGTTATGGATTGTGTCGCTATATGTTTTAGGAGCTGCGAGATGTTTCAGGAGGATACTGGGGGGAGATATGCATTAGGGGAATGATTACGATGATTGGTAACTCCATGAATCTTTCACTTCCTGACAACTGGCCAGTGTCCCACTTGTACAAGTCATGCGGGACTTTCACCTGATGAGTTTCGACACTGTTTATGACCAGGGACCATGTTACGGGAATGGAGTACCGTGGGTAGATACATACTTATTTATTAGTCTCCTAGAATGTGCACTTGTTTGAGCTTCCTTGGCTCAAGCCTTTGCCTTTTTTGGGCAAGAACAACACCGATTGGGACCTCATGCGTTTGATGGAATTTTGTTCCACCACCTCCTCCTCTGGTAGCCAAGCACACACCTGCACCGATGGAGGTTAACTATGGCCGCATGGCCTACGAGGATGTGTAGAGTTTGTACCAGCGCCTTACCAATTTCAATGGGATCCAAGACACTTGCTATGCTCGTGAGGACACTCGCTGGGCTCACCAAGAGGAACAGATGAGTTTTATGTTGCAGTAAATGCAATAGAGAGACGCTTTTGCTATGTTCCACTACCCGGATTATGCACCATCACCACCACAACAATAGCGGTATTCTTCTATTTTCCTCTTGCTTTTCATATTTGTCCGATATTGGCATTAAGGACAATGCTTAGTTTAAGTGTGGGGAAGTAGATTTATATTTGCTATTTGTATATTCTCTATAAATCTAAAAAATATATAAATACTTATTATAAATAAATAAAAAGACATAAGTGATAAAGAGCCAAAAATTAAATCATGGGATGAGTGAAAACCTTCCAGAGCGTTTAGACAATAAGCAAGTAATCTGACATGCATTAGGCCTGGAAATAAGAGATTTTGAGAGTTGTGAGGTGATTAGGATCATTTTTATGAGAGTGTTAAGTAAAAACCTGAAAGGGTGCTTAAGAAAGAATTGGATGAAAAGAATTTGAGTGTTTAGGATGGTTCTTTTCTCTTTTATTGGCACCGGTGAAATAAGTGTTGGAGTATAGGAGAGTTTCAGGTAGGTTTCATAAGGAGCGATAAGATGTATATTAATTTCTATTTTATTTTCCACCTATAATTTGAGCTTACATGATTAGATCTCTTTAATTGAGTATCTTGAGCTTACTTGTCATATATAGAGAGGTTTTTTCGATCATTACTCTCTTTTGGAGATTTATGGAGCATTTTTTACGATGGTATGGATTAGATAATGGGATTAGATTTGTTTTTCTGGTGTTTGATGTATCTTGCTGTGGTTCAGCTATGCTGATTTCTTCTGTAGGAATTGGTGGTTGAGTTGCATTTGTTGATGGACATTATATAGTGGAGTAGATCATTACATGGATTTTGGAGAGGAGATGACTAGGTTGGAGTTAGGATTTTTATTGTTGTTTTGACCTTTATTTTAGAGAAGATTTAGGATGTTCTTTGGACATATTGAAAAAGGTACTTGAGTGACACAATCAAATTTTACGAGTGACTACATTTTGTGAGTTTAAGAGCATTCTATGATGATATTTAGACGAAATTGTATAGGTTGGGTTGGATTGGGGAGTGAGCGTTAATGAATGTTATTTCTATGTGAGCGACTTGTACTTGGGATGTATACATTGTTTGTATTGAGAGTTGAGTGGTATTCTTATTCACTCAGAATGACTAGAAGTTCAAGTGTGGAGAAGTTTGATTTACACGTCTACGACATGTATAAAAGCATAGTTTTAGCCTACTTTTAGTACGATTATGAGCGTTATTGTAGTGTATTTGGTTTGTCTCACTTTACGACCTTATATATCTTATATGAGTATTTTATGAATATTTTAGAGACGGAGAGAAGAAGAAGAAGAAGAGAAGTGAAGATGAAGACGAGAAACGTTGAAGATCATGAAGGAGCTGAATGATTCTAAGATTGATCTTACGGAGAAGGCCGTCTGAGCACCAACAGCTCCTGACATAAGAGTTACAAGTTTTATTCGAAATAAGCAGCGACAATGGCCAAAGAATTGTGTCGCCCGCCAATCATCGCAGAACCAAAACGAGACTTTTTCTTTTCCTGTCTTGTGGTTGTGATATCAATGGATATTCCCACGTTCTTCTGAATTTCATTATATACGATTTAGTTATTTTAATTAGTATTCTAGGTTAAGTTTTAGTAGTTGTGGGTTTTTACAACTAGCTTCAATGTATGATAAAGAATGTTACACTTACTCTTATACCCAATGTACCAATAGCTAGAAAGCTAGTATACAAGGACCGAATTCAACGAGTAGATATATATAAATGAATTGTTGTTGAATAAGATAGAGTAGATTAAATCGACTAGCTCTTATGAAAGAGTAGCTGGATTAACTAGCTTAAGTGTTTTATAAATGCGGAAGTTGAAAACACTTTAAAGCGAGTCCAATCCCTTTTCTAAACATATCAAACTATAAAAGTGAGTATGTAATATATGCAGAATGAAGGGATTTTCCACAATACGAACTTAGAATTGTTAGATAGTAAGGTCAGCTCAAATGCAAAGATATTTTGGTAAGGTGAGAACTCTAATTTATTCCTAATTTATTCCCCAAGAAAGGAAAACCTATACAATAGTGTGATAAAGATTGACGTGTTGACAATCCATATGACCGCTCCACTAAGTAGCTTCAACAGATTCAATCCACACCCGTTTCTTTTTTTCTTGAGCAACTATCTTGTAACAAACTTTTCCACGTTGGAAATCCTCTTCACACCACTCTTATGCTTCCTATTTGTCCATCTTGGCGATCCACGCTCGTCAGTATCCATAGGCACAAACCCATTCGTCCAATTAGCTTCACGTCTTTTCTTTCACTTGGCCCGAATACTCTACACGCTGGTGCAAGATCTCCTCCTAGGACATACTTCACTTCACTTGGATACACTCGTATATACTCAGATGTTGAAGCAAAGGAATCACTAGCTCGCAGCGACTCTCTTTGCTCTACACTATTCCTTCACCTTCAACATACTTCACTTTGAAATAATTTCTTTTTCTATCTTGTTCATGACTGTCTTTGTGAGACTCGCTTTCCCTGCAAGGCACAAAGCTAGTCTCTATCTTGTTTGCTTGCATCAAAGCTATTCTTCTAGCTATTAAAGTTATTCCTCGAAAGCTCAACACTCACAAAAGACATAAGATGTTGTGTTTATCATCATCAAAACAAGCAGAACATTTAAGCTACTCATGCTTAAACTAACAATTTCCCCCTTTTGATGATGACAAACACTTAAACAATGTAGGCACATTAATTTCAAAATGTACTCAGTTAAGCTTAAGATATAAAGTGAAGCTTAAACTGATAGTTGACAAATTTACCAAAATTGCTCAAAATCTTGCTAAAGGCACTTAGCATGTATACCTTTATTCCCCCTTAGACCAAGTTGGTCTAAATTCTTCTCAATTTCCACAATGAAAAGTGTATTTTACCTCAATCCTTCACCTGCCCAAACCGTTTTTCTTCACTCTTTTGGCATCATTGAAAAAGTCATAGATAATTCATCAAAGAGAACTAAAAGTGAGTTACTCAATCACGCTTAACCCATATAACATGCAAAATCATTGAAAGAACAAGTAAGTGAGACAGTAACCATGAAGCACCTAAGTCACTAAAATCAATCAAAGGTATAATGTAAATATATATGATAATCCTCACACCTTTTGTAGATGGAATCCTAACGAGGATATCAAATATTCACACAAGGAATATTCAGAAAGCAAGTAAGAGTATCAGCTCAAATCACATTCTTCCTTAGTATGTTCACCAGCTTTTAACAAGAGACTTGTTTTCTTCTTTGAGTGGCTTTGCTTGTCTCAGTTCCATATGATAAAGAGTAGCTTGGCACTGTTCTCGATATAATAATTGTTAAGTGAGACTGGACAAGATATTTCTGAATACCTCTGTTATGTATAGTCTTCAGATTTCACCTCGCCTGATTATCACTCGATATTGATAGTTGTGCTGGGCTTCGAGGTAGTTCATTTTTCACTTGCTTGACCAATTAGTGCTTAGCTACTTATACCGGAAGAAGCACGATCATGATTCAGATGTGATAGAGTAGCTTAACATGAATATCAAAGCACGACTACGAGGGATATGATTCACTTATAGAGGGGGTCACTCCCACTAAGATACATCATGTAATAATCATGTGCATATGAATAGGATACTGGCTTTTGTCACAATAATGTATACATCCGGTAGTGAAGTTTATCAAGGGAATCAAGAAGAAAAATTCTAAAGTCAACTTAAGGACAAATAGAAGTGGAATATTTATTAGGAATGTAATAAGGCAAGAAGACGATCACCACTTTCAGAAGAGGTAAAGAAGAGCATGCAATGATGGAAAAGATAGTAACATGCTTACATCAATATACTCATCAAGCTAGTATGCATAAACGTATCTAATCAAAAGGAACTTACATCGAGTGGACGAATGGTCTAATTGATAGGAATTAAGCCCAACTAAAGCGTTAGGTTTAAGAAAGATTCCCGGTTTAGTGCTTTAGTAAAGATGTCAGTGATTTGGCTCTCTGTATCTGTGAAAATGATGGCGAACATCTATGTGCTTAGAGCGAGACTGCTGTTTATTAACTTTTGAACATGCTTGATTTCTTTAATTTAGGATAGAAGGTGATAGAAAACTCCTTCGTTTGTCAAGAATAAGAGTAGCTTTAGATATTTCATTATGCCTTCTACTCCGCATCCTTTCCTGCAAGATCAAATCAAGAAAAGTGTTCCAAGTTGACTTCGTAGGAACGTTCGAGCTAGCGATTCTAGAACTGGAAGGTAGAACTTTCATCTTCATAGTTCTAGTAACTCGATCAGAGTAGTCATCATTACAGAGACATGGCACTAGACGAGATTTACCTTTGTGAGGTAACACTCAATGTGCTCTCGCTTTTCTGTATTTGGCTTGTAAGGGCTTTGTACGTACATGATAAGTCTTAGATGACTCGCTCAAAACAAGCTTGTCTTTCTCAAGACTTGCGTGAAAGAGCTTATCCTCAGATATAACCATAATAGACTGTGAGGAATCAGAAACGCTCAAATCAACCTTGTCTTCAGATCGATTCGCTTGATCGAGTACACCCATTGATAAAGAGAGAGAGGGTGTAAGAGAGATATCAAGTATAGGTTCTGGTTGAAGAATCATTACCTCATTTATAGGTTTAGGAGCTGGTGGATCGGCGACTGTGATGCAATTCTCTGGTTCTTCAACAACGTCAACCACATCATCAGAATTGCCCCATACAATGACAATGGGCTTCCTAGGAGGTTTTTTCAGATCCACTTTGTTCCTCCTTAGGATCCATCCTTTCACTTGGAAAATCCTTGGCAAAATGTTCGCTACCTGAGCACTTGTAGCTTGTGATGCTCTTGAGGTTGAATGGCTTGTACTCCTTTGGATCTGTCTTTGGTTGTTATGCCAAAATTCTTCTTGAAGAACCTTTTGAATAGCTTAGTCATCATCACTACTTCCTGGTCTTCTTCATTTTCGGATTCATCGTCGTCCTCGACCTTCTGAAGTACACGAATAAGCTTGAGAGTGACTCCTTGTGTTTCCTTCGATGTTAGCGACTCCTTTTGATCCTCAGTTTCTTGTATTCTTAATTTACCAGCAAGCACAGATATATGCAAACCTTTTGGTTCTTTTTTCATTAGCATTATACGTTTAGTTGTGTAAAATTCGGAGTTAAAACCATGGATAAAAGTGAGAGAGAGTTCCCAGTATTCTACCTCTATTCCTATAGAGGACATCCTATCACATAGAACCTGGAATTTGCAGTGATAATCTGAGACAGGCTTGCTTTCTCCCTTTTTGAACGAATGGAAGTCCCTTTGGAGCTCAAATCGACGGTTGTTCTTCATATCTTCGCTACCGCTATGCATATCAATGATAACATTCCATATGAGCTTTTTCGTGGGTAGAGACATGATTTTGTTGATATCCTTACGAGAGAGCATTGAGGATAAGTTACTTCACCTTGGCATTCTTCTCTAGTGTAGCAAACTCAGTTTGTCCCCATTTGTGAGTGTCTGTTTTGTTCAGCCATTTTGTCTTCACCTTTTTCAATGATTCTCCAACATTGATAGTCAGTTTGTTGGATATAGTTCTTATTCATCGTGAGCCACCATTCTAGTTCACCCTCAGCTAAGATATGAGGCTTAGCCAAAGAGATTCCTAGGTTGAAAGAGTTTTTCGTTGCCCATGATTCAGACTAGAGAGTAAGAATCAAATCAATGCAATATGAGCAACCTGAGCTCTGATACCAATTGTGGGTTTATACAACTAGCTTAAGTGTATGATAAAGAATGTTACACTTACTTTTATACCCAATGTACAAGTAGCTAGAAAGCTAGTATACAAGGATCGAATTCAACGAGTAGATATATATAAATGAATCGTTGCTGAATAAGATAGAGTAGCTACTAGCCCTTACGAAAGAGTAGCTCGATTGACTAGCTTAAGGGTTTTATAAATACGGAAGTAACACTTTAAACTGGGTCTAATCCCCTTTGTAAACACAGCAAGCTATAAAAGCAAGTATGTTATATATGCGGAATTAAGGGATTTCCCACAATACGAAATTAGAATTGTTAGATAGTAAGTTCAAATCAAATGCAAAGATATTTTGGTAAGGTGAGAACCCTTGGCTTTACTCAAGCACGGGATGAAACTCACCAATTTATTGATTATATCAACAGAGAATTACAATCACTTACAATCTCCACTCAATACAATCACTCGCTCAGTTCTATACAAATTATCCTTCTCTTGTTGCTCTCAAGGTGTGTTGACGCACTTGCTCCCTCCTGAGATCACAAACTTCTCACCCTAAACACTCAACCTTACTCACTCTCCTAGTTTTTGGATCCTTTTGTGTTTCTCTCTGGGTTTCTTCTCCTAACCGAGATAGACTTTTTCTCCACTACGAGGTTCTCAAGTTCGTGCACTAACAATTCACCTATTACACCTATTTATAGAATTCCTAACGTATTCTCCAAGAAAGAAAAACATATACAATACTGTAATAAAGATTGACATGTTGGCAATCCGTGTTACCGCTCAACTAAGTAGCTTCAACAAATTAAATCCACACACATTTCTTCTTTTCTTGAGCAACAATCTTGTAACAACCTTGTCCACGCTGACAATCCTCTTTACACCACTCTTGCACTTCTTATTCGTCGAGCTTGGCGATCCACGCTCCTTACTATCCATAGGTAGAAACCCATTCATCATATCCATAGCTTCACGTCTTTCCCTTCACTTGGCCCGAATACTCTACACGCTAGTACATGATCTGCACCTGGGACATACTTCACTTCATTTGGATACACTCGTATATACTCAGATGCTGAAGCAAAGGATTCACTAGCTCGCAGTGACTCCCTTAGCTCTACTCTAGTCCTTTGCCTTCAACATAATTCAATTTGGAATAACTTATTTTCTTCTATCTTGTTCATGACTGCCTTTGCAAGACTCGCTTTCCCCCGCAAGGCACAAAGCTAGTTTTATATTTTTCGCTTGCATCAAAGCTATTCTTCTAGCTATCAATGTTATTCATGGAAAGCTCAACACTCACAAAAGATATTAGATGTTGTGTTTATCATCATCAAAACAAGCGAAACATTTAAGCTACTCATGCTTAAACTAACAGTAGCTTATAAAAGGGATTCTTTTCACTTAACCTAGAAGGGAGAATTTTAGGAGACATTTCGAGGCAACATAGTTTTACGTACCTGGATTTTTGAAGCGTTGGTTATCAAAGTTCATTTGTAATTCCTATTATGAAGGGATAATCTTCCTTGTTTCTGAGTTCAATATTTGAATTTGGTGAATGATGTGAGTTTATTTCTTTGATTTTATAGCATGAATTGGTTTCTTTTCTCTTGAATAATGTTGAAATTGAATTGTTAGTTTAGTTCTAGATTGATCATTTAGGATTGAATTAGTTCTTCATAAAATCAAGGATAGATTGATTCCTTTGTCTTAATCTATTTCTTCGAAGCAAGCATGAAATTCTATATTTGGTTTGAAGTAGGAAATTGTGTAGAGAATTGCATTGTAGGCTAGTTGCTCATGCCTATTTCCTGGTGTTCTTAACCTAATTCTTCCTTTTGTTTGAACTATAGGCAGACGTCATAGTTAACTAATGTGAATAGGTTTAGTATGCTCATTTTGAAGTGCTAAATATTGTTTGTATATGAATAGGATCATTCGCTATTATAGTTGTTTTATGGATTTACTATGATAATCATCATCATGTAATACAGATATGTACTTTGCTAATAACATTTGTCAAATAAATCTTCTCACAATTTTCCATCATTTTCTAGCAATATCAACTTAATCCCTTCTGTTTTACAATCGAAGTGCTCAACTAAAATTCGAACAAGTTGATACCTTCCTATGGGTTCTACCCTTACTTCCGCTATATTCTAATCAATAGGATTTAGTGTTAAGTTATGTTCTTAAAATTGGCGAGACTTTTGTTTGGCATTATTTGCATTATCATAGGTGTTTGTTTGCATTCCTATAAACGACGGGAAAACGATCTCGCTATCACCCCCATGCCTTGTTCGTCAATAGCGCTAATGGTCTGATGGATGTACAACAAAGTTGGTTAAATAAGATGGGATTTACTGAACTACTAGAGTTAAAAGTTTGATTCATTCCACATTGTCTTGATTACTAGGTTGTAGAGAACTTTGATGCATGTATATTTGAACTCAAAATGCTAAATGGAAAAGCATTATACCTAAGTAAGGATGATGTGCATCATGTTCTGGGACTTCCAAAGGGAGAAATCCAAATACGTAGGAGGAAGAAAAAACATAAATGTGAGAATCTAGATGCATGGATGAAGGTTATTAATACTATGGAGCTCAGACCTAAGATGCTAATTGTGGCATGTGTTAATCCTAAAGATGAAGAGTTTTTCATGCAACATTTCATAGCATTCTTCATTGCTTTTCTAGTTGATGCAATAAAAAGGGCTCGTGTATGGTGGATGTATTCATTGATGATGTGATTAACATAGAAAAAATGAATTTGTGTAAGCTTGTGATTGACACACTTGTCCAATGAAGATTAGAGTGGGAGAAAAACAAGAAAGCAAACTTCCAAGGGTTGATTTTGTTCCTACGAGTAAGTCGTCTATGGTATTAAAGTTGTAGATACTAAATCTTCTTAACTCTATAAGATCTAACGAATCTGTAATAATTCGCAGCTCTTCTACATCGACACAGTGATGGTACTCGCAAAAGGTAAACCCAAAAGATGTTCCAGTCTTTAAGAGTTGAAATGATGATCTACTTTAAATACGAGAGAAGGATGAGAACAAAGTAGAAGGATTTTATGATGGACATGTCACTGAAACACCAAGATACAATAGGGTTGAGAAAGATGAACAATCTATAAAGTTAAATAACTCACAAGAAGGCATGAATGTTGAGGTATGTATCGAGGTTCATAGTTAACTTGACAATGCTCATAATCATGTATGTAATTTGTACATATTAGTTAGTATTATTTACAAGAAAGTATTTATAGCTTGTAATGTTGGATGTAATATAAATATTATAGTATCTGAAGTTCATATATAAGTGTATAATGTTCACAACCAGTAATATATAGTACACATATTACATGCTAATTGGATTGCATTGAAATATAATGGTTTAATTCTTAAAAGTTCAGATTCTCTTTATTACGAAGTTGTTTATGTCAAAGCTTAAAATGTACTAATTTTCCTTTGTAACTTAACAGGATGTTTTGAAAGCTATAAAAGAGAAATCGTCAATTTGTAAAGTTGTAATTAAATATATTGTGCAAAGCATTAAGACAAGTCTAGAAGAAGATAAAACATAAAACATCAGTAGACGAGATACATAAAATGGAAGTGATGATTAGTGACTATAAAGATCAACTAATAGAGTTCATTTATGGTCATAAAGAATGGGACTCGTGAACCAAATAGGAACTAGAAGCACAAATAGACCAAAGGGGACCGGAAGTAGCTCAAGGTGGCGGGGTTGACGGAAGATATTGATTTTGAGACAGTTGATCCTCAAGATGTGGATATAGTAGCAGCTTTATCAAATGAAAAAGAAATTGAGGCAAGTGTTGAAGAAGGACTAGAAAAGAATACCCTAGACAAAGAAGCTGAAGAAGAAGAAACAACAGCGGAAGAAGGAACGAAAAAGGAAAAAAGTCTAAACTATTATTAGGGTATGTTTCGATTTCAAGGGTTAGAAAAAAAAAATTATAATCTATTTGAATGTTCTTATCTAAGGTCAATGTTCACATATAGAAACATAAATTATAAATGGGTATCATGTACCAGGAGGCAATGACGAAGAAGGTTGCAACAAAAGAAGTAGATGTGGGGCATGTTAATATGCAAAACAAAGTAAAATGTAGTTAAGAGCAAATGTAAAATGCCCCATTGTTCCACCAAAGGTTAGGACAAAAAAAATTACAATCTATTAGAATTTTCTTATTTAAGATATTAATGTTCACATATATGCACATTAAGTACAACACTGGTTTCATAAAATAGTAGGTAATGAAGAGGAATATTCTGACAGAAGAAGAAATTAAAAAGAAACGCCTAAAAAGAATTTCTGAGGAAAAGATAAGCCCTTTCTTGTGTAGAATACTGAGAATACTCAGCAGTATCATAGAAGGAAACAATTCAAGTTGGGATTATACTTTTACAGATTATAACATTAAAAGGTAAGTAGATATTATTAACGTTTACCATTTTGTAGTAGCAAGCCTCATATGTACTAATTTTGCATTGCGTCATTTGTATGTTATAGTGATTTGGAGCAAGTATGGAAAAACTTGAACATATATGCAACAAAGGGCATGTTGATGAGCTTGGATAAAGTGGTTGACCCAAATGTGATAAATATTTGGAGTTTCATGATGAAAAACATTGAACTCGCCAAAAGTGGGCAGAAGCCTTCAAGAGTTATTGGGAAGGTGTTTAGATATGTGAGTAATTTACCATTCACATATTAACATGTTTGACGAGCATTGTCCCCGGAAACGGCACCAAATTTGGCTAGGGCTAAAGCCGTTGTGCCTAGTCAAAGTAAATACTCAACTAAACTACCACTAGTATAGTGGGTAAGTCGAGGTCCAATCCCAAGAGAGCGAGTAAAGTTCTTATCTTTCTATGTCACTAAAGGTAAACAATAGGGTTTTTTTGATATTGACCGATTTTTCGACAAACACAAAACGCATTCAACTAAGGTAAATATATGATGAGAAGATGTTCACCTCTCAGATATTCGCACATCAATCACAACAGAATGCTATTCTCTATCCTAACAACTCGTATTCACATTCAATTGGTAGTCCTACTCTTTGTTCATACCTAGCAACTAGTCCAAATAGTCCTAGAAACCCTTACTATCACTATAACCGAGGAAATCCCAACATTCAATAGTATAGCAACATAAAGACCAAAGATAAGTAGGCCTGCGCAATACCATTGGCAAATAGCCCATACTTGACGCAGTTCTATAATCTCTACACCAAAGACAATCCTAAACAGATCATGATTTGGTGCTCGCTACAATCAATGACAAAGTTATTCAAATCAAACTAACTAATTCTAGCAATATGGAAGATCCTAATTTCCCTAGTTTGCAACCTAGGTCAACTAACATCAATCCAATCAAAGTTCTGAAACAAGAGATTATAAAACCATCCTCAATTGAAATTAGAATACAAAGAATCAAGAATAGAATAACAAACCTAGATTGAAGGCATCAAATCCTTGAAGTGAACAATGGAAGATTTTAGTTCAGCATAATCTCAAGAACGATGGAAAAACTAAAAGGTGGAGGCTAGATGAGAAAATAATATAATCTCCAACTAAACCCTAGAAAACTATTTATGTGTCTTAGAAAATAATAAATAAAAGAAATAAAATAGGGAAATAATGTTTAGAAGATCTTTGGAAAAGCAATCCCGGAAGGAAAAATCCAAAATTTAGGATCTAAAACCTGCCAGATGCCCACAGTCATGGCTGGATGTACGCGATCGTGGTCTTGTGTTTTGTAAGCTCTGCTTCCAGTGTTAAAGGCCGCGGTCACATGTCTTTGTCCGTGTTCGTAACTAAGCTTCTACAGAATAGAAACGTCCTTAAAATCGCCATAAAATTTGACTCACAACTCAGATTATGCTCATCTTTTGAGGTCTTCAAGTAGACTTCAGTATCTAACTCCTAGAGTTGGAATCACCTCAATAAGACATTGGATAAGGGAGAACGAGCCATCTGAACTCAGCTCAACATCTCAGCACTTCTTCTCGACACTTCTTCACTCTAGCTCCATTCCGATTGCACCAATGATGGGTAAAAACGAAATCTCCATGGTTGTGCCACAAAACTCTCCCGAGCTTCCCGCAAATCCATATAATGTACTCTCCAAGCCAGATTCTGGGAAATGCACTCGACAATATCCTAAACACCACTAAACCTAGTCTTATAACCGTTAGATACACCATATGGAATCTCTCTATCAATGCTTGAGATATCAATAACAATTATTGTAAGTCCTTTGAGATTTTTGTGTTTCTTTGTCAGAATGGTATAGATGATAACGTTGATGATGTGCAAATCACTAAGGAGCCGCATGAATCCGTTGTAATTGTATTATACATACAAGCGAAAGATGTTTGGTAACCAATTTTAAAGTGTACATCACCTAAACAGTTAATACACTTTAATATGCTAATCTGATGACGATGATTGTTAATTCTTATGTAGATTTTGATTCCTGTAATGTTGGGCAATAATCATTACATCCTTGTGTCCTTCAACTAGAAATACCCCACTATAGAAATTATGGATTGCATGAGTAAAAACTCTACAACAATTCGTGAACATAAAGATGTTAAAAGAAAAACTAGTAAGTTCACTCATTCATAGTATTTTTTCTCATTTTGTTTAGGGTTCATAGTTTACATGTTTACGTTTGCAGTTAACTTGGTAATTTTTCCACTTATATATGTATTGTGCATATATAGGACATTAATCTTTACATGATATTTTATAGAGTTTGTAATATTTGATGTAATGTGCAAATTATAGTATTTCAAGTTCATATAAAACTATATAATGTTCAGAAATAGTGATATATAGTTCACATAATATTATCATTCTAAATCTATCTTTGTCAGAGGGGTATTGTATGCAAGTATTTGTCTCAACACAACTTACAACATAAGAAGAAGAAGGAAATATCATCAACAAACCCAGTGCTTGTTCAAGTGCCATGGGCTAACCGTAACACACAAACATCCTCTGGTATCTTGTGGATGTGCCATATGGAGCCTTATATGTGTGCATAGTTTCAAATATGAGAATAAAAAATGAAGCCATAAAACCATGAAGCGTGTAAAAAGCTATTGATGGTAATATATCTCAATCGCATCATAACATCATAGTTTAATGAAGTTAGGGAAGATGTGAAGAAGATGATGGAGGACTACAAGGAAACAAGAGGAACACCAACGCAACTGATTGTTAGAGAAAAATGATTACATATTTGTTTTCATTCATGTTATGGATGCTTTTTTGTAGCGTTTATGATTTTCTTTTGTTTGGTTGGGAGAAACAAGATAATTTGTATGGAGTGTATGGATCAATGTTTGTGTGAACGGGTCAATTACAGTTAATATAATTCAAATTGGTCATGCCCAAAATTACTGCATAAAAGTTCATGTTTAAGTTTATAATGTTTACAAACAATATATTTATGTTCGTGATGAAGATTTGGTTCATTTACCTTCATATTCATTTCATTACGTGCATATTTAATGCAATAAGGTGCAAGTTTTAATGCATCCAATTTAACAATTAAAACTATAATAGTCTAATAATATTTAATTAGTATAACTTCAAAGAAAGCAAAAAAGTATGTGTTAACAATAAAACAAAGTTCGTTCTACTCAGCGTTCAACTGTTCATCTCATAACAAGCTTGTAAAGAAAAATAAAACATAGCTGCAAATTTCAATGTCTTCAAACCTTCTTCTAAGAGCGTTTGTTGTGTGTAAAAAGTTTTTTTTTGCATTTATTGCAATATCTCTTAGTAAGAAGACTATTAACATGTGATATCTCTCGTCCATCCTTGATTCGACTATGAGAGCCTTTTTTTCTCAGTTGGAGGAGGTGGAAAGAAATTGATTTTTGTTTCTATGTTTTCACCAACCAATGCCTATCACTATGAATGTTTGATGAAGAACCACCACCATCATGAACACTAATGTTGATACTTGAAAGTGTGGCCTTTTGTTCGTTAAGAAGAAGGGAGAATAGTTTCAAACGATCCGGATTCTTCTAGCAAACCCAAACAAGAATAAATCAGAAATCAACTTTGTAGTCATAAGTTCTCTCTCCTCAAGGTTAGATAATTGCTCAACCAGAGTACCATCAATATAGAATATTAGAGAGATTGAAGCTGCCTTAGTGAATCTTAATAGCACATACTTGTTTGGGATCACAATCTTTTCCAGGTTCTTAAGGGCCAATATCATGTGGATGCACAAAATTCCATTCGTTGGAACATCCTACATATGCAAATGAGATAATCTTTCAACGTGCCACACCTTAAAGTAAAAGGTGCTAGTAACCCCTATTGTATGGTATACACAGAAACACCATTGTCTTCTATGATAGTTGAAATGATACAAAAGTAACAAGCATCTGTATTCTGTTTCTGAAGCTCATTGAAAATGACAGTGTATATACTTGGGAAGCTTTGTCTTCCAACATCAAAGGTGTCTTTAATGTTGGCACCATAGTTTCTGAATCATGATTGAGTTTAACTTGAGTGTGTCGTTGACTTTCTAATCCACTTTCAAAATGCATTATCAAGTGGGCAAATCAGTAATATTTCTTTGTGAATTGGTCAAAGTAGTTGTTATCCTAACAAGGCCACCAAGAATAATATCTCTAAAATATGTCAGAATCCATTGATGACGAAGCGAGGAAAAAAATTCTTATTGTGAATTGAATACTCACTAAACAATGAAACTCACTGGGATTCAACTCTGATGGCTCGAGTACATTGTTCCTAATAATTTTATTCAGCTTTTCCTTAAACTAACCTTCAACAGTGACATCTTTGGTTATCTTAGCTAGAAGGTTTTTGATAATATGCCACATGCATAGGCGATGGACCAACTGAGGAAAGACAACGTGAATAGCATACTTCATTGCACCATCTTGGTCGATAACTATGATTTTCAGTTCATTCATCATTACTTTTTAAAACTCTCTAACATCCACACATAAGAATCATGATCTTCTCTAAAAATCAGTCTAGCACCAAAAATGATACATTGCTTATGGTCATAAAGCCTAGTGAAAGGAAAAAATACAAGATTGTATCTGTATTAAATGTTTACAAATAAAGCATTAACGTACACATTTGTGTACACCAGATGCAGATATAAAATGTATAAGTTCTAATGTTTGGTCGAAATAATATTTCAGGAAGTTGAAATATAGTTCATACCTATTGGTCGGGTATGTTGCATCAGACAACACAACATCACCAAAATTGGAGAAGTTCTTTCGACAAGTCGGATCACACCAAAAGAGTCGAATCAAGTGACCGGTGGAATCAACATCATAATAGAAATAGAAGCTTAGACAAAGTTTATTTTTCTTAAAAAATCGATTTATGACACTTTTATGCATCAAAACCTTCTAAGTAGGCCAACGTGTCTCTTTTGTGATTCATAAAATCAGTAGCAGATGCTTTAATGTTACCATACCCACCAACAATTTAGTTGTATATGCGATAACAAGACACATGACCAATATTTTTCTTTTAACAACAGATTTCTTGTGGCTAGTATTTAAATTTATATTTGACTTCCTGAACTGAGGTTGGCTTTCTATCACAAGCTTGTGTGTATAACGCTCCTCAAAATCATAAACCAGATACACCAAGTTATATTCATAAAAATGATTTATCTTAGCATCTTAACCAACTCTATCAGAGGACCTTATACGATGGCCAGTGTTACGATTATCAGACTTGTACTCCACCCGTCGGCAAATCACATACCTCGTAAGTACAATTTTGTGAGCTTTATCATACCAGACAGATCCAAGATGAAAATCAAAAACACAAGAGGTGGCATATCTTTTGTAAAAAAGCATTTTGTCTACTTTAGTGGCGAAGTGCTTTCCTATGGCAAGTTAAATCTCAGTATCATAGCTTGAGATGTAATTATTTGTGCAGCAGGTTTAATCTCAAAATCAAAACTAGGGATGTAATTATTTGTACCACCTGGGAAAAAATCAACTTCATAACACTTGTCCAAACCAAATATTGTTGTTAGAATGACAAAGCTAGGCTACCTATGATGCAGAAACTCGGACCTTTGCAATCTCTGAAATGTTGTCCACCATCCGAAGGGATGATGAAGGACTTTCGTCTATTTAGATGGGGATCTAGTCCTAGCCATGTAAATTTTTTCTGTAACTAGTCAAAATTGAGTAATGTTCACAACAACCAATTCCACATTCAAAGGAACCAATTCCAGTTAACAACAACAAAAACTTATTCAGTCATCAATACCACAACAAATCTTACAAGGGACGAAATTCAACAAGAAAATAACGCCTCGTAAAATCAACATATGCAAGAACCACTTCAACAACGTTTAGGATTGGGAAAAATGTTCACAATGAGCTGAATGATTAGTTACATGTTGATGAAATGTTCAAGATTAATCAATTAACGTTATAGTTCTCGAATTTACGAAGTTCATAAAACTCTAAATTCACTTTTTCCAAAAGTTTTTCCTTAAACTACAATTCTGATGATACAAAATCAAAGTTTAAAGCTAAATCGGTTATAGTTTGCAGCAAATACAAGAAAACAAATGAAAGATATGTAGACATCAACAAAATTAATGATATCAGAAGGTTTAACAATACCTGAATCCATTGAGGTTGAATGAAGGAGGCGGCCAAAACTCAACTTCATATAGTTGAATGAAGAAGATCTCCTTACCAGATTGAAGGAGGCGGCCCAAAATCGCAACAATCAGAGATGATCTACTCACCAGATCGAATTGGAAGTGCAAACCTGCAAACGATGAATGCACTACTCGCAATGAATAGTAACCTCATGATGAACAGTAAACGAGTAAAATAGAACGTCAAGACCTAATTACCCTTGAATTAAATAAATCCTTTTAAAATGAGCATGATATACATATTGTTGTATCTTAGATTGGACGTGTGAAATTCCTTCTTAAGGAGAGTTTGCACTTATCTAGACTTCTCTATATTGCAAGCATAAAATGCAGCGTCCATGGCTGACACCGTACTGCTATACACATACAACTTTAGATAGTCATCTTTGAGTCTGATAATTCAATTTTGATCAATTCTGAGGGTAATCTTGGCACAAATCAATGACATTCACCATCTTCTGTAATATTTTATTGAGTTTCGGGTGTTTCATTATTACTGGGAATGTAGTCGCGCAATGGACTTCCTCTATGACATGTACTGAAGCACAACTCACTGGTTAGAATATCTTCCTTATCTGCAGAATTTTTCAGTATCGGATATTATTGTTAGGTGATGTGTCTAAATCCAACACTCGCAAGCGAATGAGTTCAGTTATAGTATCAAGGTGTCAAACACAAGGACTGTTTAGTATCAATTGCTATTCCAACGAATAGACTAAGCCAAAGATCACGGAGTGAATAGTTAATGATCGAATTCAAACTAACAAGTAACACAAAATTATCAATAGAGAAAGGCTTCCAAGGTTAGTCTCCGCACTATGATGTTTAATAAGCTTAAGACGATATATGGTTAACTTCCGAATTGAATGTCGTTTGAAGGACCAACTATCTAATGTTAGTACTACCTCTTCTCAAACGATACGATAAGTGTACGTACCTAGATTCGACTAGCAATCACTCTTGTGCAAGTCTATTCTAAACTAGACCCTCTACACTTCTTAGAGATCAAATGAAAAACAAATCAACTTCCACTCTCGCGCTCCGCCCAATCTATTCAATCAATGATCAATTATGATAGTTGAAATTCCACAAGAGAAATGAAATCACTCTCGTGCAAATAATTCTCAAGTTCTTCCTAGGAAACTAACATGAATTGACCAAGGTAAACTCAATTAATCAATCCCTATTAACAAAATCTCCTCTCGGACTCAAATGATAGTAGGCTTCCCTATTACAATAGTTTAGGGCAATACGCATCGTAGGAGAGAAACAAACTTCATTCAAATTGTCAATCAACTGAATATCATCATACAAACTCATCTAATACATCATAAGGTTCACCCAACCATGGAAATGGAATCTTAGTTAGACATGGAGAAAGATGTAATCAAATTCATTGCAATAAACAACATACCATTCAACGTTAATCTCAATCCAAAAGCTTTCTCTTGGTGTTTTTAGGTTTCCAAAATGTTCAACAGTCCCCGAGAAAGTCAAGAGGTCAACAGTCAAAAGTGTTTCCCCTTTTATAGCTAAGGTAAAAGTGGAGTTTTGTATTTGCACGATCCGTAACTCGGCCAAGTTACGTGACATTCGCCATCCGAAAGCTGACTCGAGGCCGCAACTCGATCTGTAACTCGGCCGAGTCTCGGGCCAAGTTAAACTCTGCACGTGGTGAAGCCTTGGCATCTGACTCAGGCCACAACTCATCCGAGTCTCGTGCTCATTTGGCCGAGTTGTGCTATGTTGGCTTCACTTCCTCATTTTTATTTGTTGCAGCTCGAGTTGTGCTATGTTGGCTTCACTTTCTCCTTCTTATTTGTTGCACCTCGCGTTCCTCCACCAAGCCATCCACATGAGCGTCCCCAAGATTTAGGCCATGATCATAAAAAATCCCTCCAATTTAAACTGAAATGACACAAAGCAAGGGTAGACTCCGAACACTATAAATCCAAATGAAGAACAAATAAAACTACTGAAAATAAAAATTAAAAAACCTAATGAGGAGAAATAAACATGTCCCAAACTAGCCTAAATACAAGTTATCAAATTCCCCCAAGCTTGAACCTTCCTTGTCCTAATAATGCACACATCAATGAATCCAAGAAATATACAAAAGTTGTATCTATCCAAGTGATATGTGATCGATAATAACGAAAGATCCATCCAAAGACAAATTGCTTCCTATCATGCTTCATAATCGATGACAAGATAACATCAGTTCAAACTCAATCGAAATTAAACTCAATAATCACAACCAACCCAAAAAGTGCCACATTGTCATATATTGCTTCATTTCATCTTCTTCACTTATTCACTTTTTAAACAATATCGGGTCTGTGTATTTTTCGATCCAGACCCACTCTTTTTTTTTAGGTGTCGGGTCCGTCCATTTTACGGTCCAGACCCACTAATGAAACTCCTCGTGCTGCCAAGGAGGATCAAACCCGGAGTGATCTTTCACACCATGGAGATCGCATCCTCTTGTGATAATTGCACTAGGAGCCTCACCACCCTTTATTTTTTTCTTTTATTATGAAGAAGAAGGAAGTAAATATAAACAACATGATAAAAATATGAGATGAGAGGACTTAGGCAAATTTAGTAACGGTCCTAACGAATCTTAGTCAAAGTCCACATGCTCAAGTCAATGTCAAAAGCTTGATCAATCAATCATGCTCATAACGCGATTGTAATATTAACAGCTAAAGCATGTTAAAGAGATTCACAATAAATGCACCATTATAAGAACCCACAAAAGATCAAGCCGAGGAAATTTTCAACTAAATATGCAAACTAACACCAAGAAAATGCGAACAAAAACACAAAAACAAAAAAAACACAAGAAAACCTAAGGGAAAATGCAACTTAATATGAAAACTACATGCAATGCAAACCGTAAATGCTTCCCCAAGCTTAAAACCTACATTGTCACAGCGTAAAACGTAAAAAGTAAGGAAGAGCAACCGTCACGATGGAACTACCCTTGCGGAGATCGTGGAAGACCAGAATGCCCCACAGACGTGTGAAACCGATCAATCTTGTCTTCATGCGCGGAAACTCGGGTGCTCACCAAATCAACCTTGCCATAAAGCATGGAAATTTGGGTGTGTAGAAAGGAGAACTAGTCAGTCATTGTCTCGATGCAAGGAGCTAAGCAAGGCGCACACGTCAGGAGCACTATCACGCGAATACGAGGAAGAAGGAGCGGCGACAACATCATCAATCCTTGAAGCATCATCATCCTCCATAGGATCAGTATCCGTAGGTGGAACACCTTGTAGAGAATCATGTGTGGGGTCCGAAGGCTGAGGGATAATATGCCAATTTGATCGTTGAAGGAGAGAGATGCTTCCGGGACATGGAAGGCGGATAAGCTGCGTGCAAGAGGAAAACGCCCAATACCATGTAGAGTGGTAAGAGTGGAGTAACTTCATTTTGCAGAACAATTGAATGCCGATAGACGGGGGATGAAGACGATTAGGACGCTTGGGTAGTACAACCCGAAGTGGTGAACGAGACGAGTCACCAACCCACCCACAACGATCACACCAGAGGGCCTATTACTCACGATGCTCAAGTAATTCATCAAGAAGGCAGCAAAATTAATTTGATGAACGATAAAGGAGGCACATAAGACAATGACCTCCTTCTTGGTAGCAATGTTTTCACCACCGTCACTGCGTGCAAATATCATGTGAGCCATAAAATAGTGAAATACATGGAGGGCGGGGTTGCTAATGTTTGAAGCCTTGGTCGTCGTAGGAGAATAAATTACAGACCCAATATCTACCAAGAATGTCACGGGGTTGCATAAATCAATAAAGGTCTTTCCCCTAGGGACGTGGAAATCAAGTTCAACCGGGAAACCAAATATCACACTAATATCCGCCAAAGTCAACGCTCGATCAACATTCCCAAGCCAAATGTGCAAGGACCGGCCTCACAATCGGGACCTTGGAAAACCTGAGCGTCAAGGGTACTAAGAAACTCAAGTGTGAGACGCATATATGTCGGCTCTTGAAACTGGAGGAAATTTGTCCAACCTAAACGTCCGACAAGCCACTCAACATCAATCTGTAGCCCAGCATTTCAAAGTCTAAATAACGAGACGGGACCAAGCTCCGCGTCTTGATACACTCAAATGCTCGGACATGATCGTTCTCGATAAAATGAATGCCAAGAGAATTAGGGGAATTTTTGCACGGTTGAGGAGGCGAAACAAGAGAAGAAGGAGCGGACAGAGATGGTCGTTTCTGTCACTTAGGACCCATACAAGCACCTGCAACAAGAATACGAGATACAACACCAATGCAGGAGAAAGAATGTCACACAAAAGCGTAGAACAATCCCGCCAAGGGACAATCTAGCATGTATCACGCCATGGGCCTAATCAAGACAATCTAGCACGAATCCCACCAAGGGCCTAAGCAACAATCTAGCATGAATCTCGCCAAGGGACTGAGCAACAATTTATTTAAGAAGCATGGTGATGTCATCAACATAGAAAAATGACAAAATAGTAAAACTATTAAGCGAATTTCTGGGAAGAATTAAATCAACCAACACTTACAAAAATAAATTAATGTTCATGCCTACACCCTAATCTAAATCCCCAAATCATGATAAGAACAATCTAAATTCCCAAATCATCATATAAGAAGTGACAAGAGGAGTAAAATACATTAAAGCCTAAATTATAGAAATTAGGGTCAAATTGGGTGGAATAAGAATCTAGGGATAATGTGGGATTAGGGATAATGATGTGAAACGCAGGTGAACGAACGGAACTTGTTGAAGAAGGACTGGCGAAGGCGCTGGTCGATGGTGCACTGGGATTCCGGAGGCGAAGAGAGAGATGGGTGGCGCGGGAAGGAGAAAGACGGAGGCATGCGCATGCGTTGGCGGTGTTGTGGTGTGTGTGCAGGATTGTGCATAAACAGAGGAGCTATGGTGTGCGTGCAGGGCTGGCGGATGAGCGGAGAGGGATGGGTGGAAGGAGAAGAAGGCGGACAGAAGATAGAACTATGGTGGGCGAAGGAGAACGCGCGGAGGAGAGGGTAATAGGAAGTCGCCGGTTCACATGTGTGTTGGCCGGTGATGAATGGCGAGAGGAGAAAGTCGGCGGGAGAGAAGAATAGGACCGATGGTTGGAGAGAAGAATGGAGAACGGAGGGAGGACAAGAATAGGGCCGGTGGGAGAGGAGAAAGGGCAAGTGGAAGGAGAAGAGGGTGAAACAGGGATCCAATTTTTTTTAAGTTTATATTTTTTTGTATTTAGTGATCCCTGCCAGTGGACAAGGCCACAGACCGAGACTTGGCCCAAGACTCGGACGAAACTTATCCTGATTTCCATCGGCGGAGAAAAATGTTTGGCAAACTATAGAGCCTGACTCGGCCCATGACTCGGCCGAGTTTCAGGCCGAGTTCCAGCCTGTTCAACTTTTTCTTGAATAGCTCGACGACACCATGAGGAAACACATTTTGTTCCTTTAATGGGCCACTCCACCGAGATTTAAGCTTACCAGGAAAAAGCCTTACTCTCGAATTCAATAGCAAGACAAGGTCACCTTCATGAAATTCATTCGGAATGATGTAGCGTCATGCCATCTCTTTGTTCTATCTTTATAGATCTTGGCATTTTCATAAGCATTCAACCTCAACTCCTGGAGCTCTTGTAACTGAAACTCCTCTTTTATCCAGCTTTCTTCATATCATAATTGAACAACTTGATTGCCCAATATGTTTTATGCTCAAGTTCCACTGGAAATGAAATGACTTCCCATATATCAAACGGTAAGTTGTCGCGCCAATTACGGTCTTGAAGGTTGTTCCATAGGCCCAAAGAGCGTCATCGTGGTTCATTTCCAATCCTTTCGAGATCATGACAATGTCTTCTCTAATATAGCCTTAATCTCCTTGTTAGGTACCTCAACTTTCCCACTTGTTTGTGGATGATATGGGATTGCTATCCGATGAGTGACACCATATTCTCTCAACAAGCTCTCAAACTTCTTTTCAATGAAATGAGATCCACCGTCACTAATTATAACACTAGGAGTACCAAACCTTGGGAAAATCACCTTGTTAAGGAACTTGAAAACCACTCTAGAGTCATATGTCAGCGATGCAATGACCTAACCCATTTGGACACATAATCCACCGCCACAACTTGTTAGATCCGGACGAAGGAAAAGGGCCCATGAAGTCGATCCCTCATACATCAAAAATCTCGACCTCCTGAATACTATTAAGAGGCATCTCATTTCTTCTATAAATATTTCATGTACGCTGACATGCATCACAGGAAGCAACGAAGTGATGCACATCCTTGAACATAAGAGGCCAATAGAGAGCAGAATTCAGGATCTTGGTGGTGGTCTTTGACGAACTAGCATGTCCTCAACATGGTAGAGAACGACAGTGACTGATAACACTGTCCACCTCACTCTCGGGAATGCATCTCCTAATAACTCCATTGTTGCATCCCAATAATAATGTTGAACATCGGATATAAACTTCTTCTTCTGGTGAAATGACATCCCATCGAGCATCTAATTGCACACAATATAGTTCACAAAGTCTGCATACCACGACACCAAAGAGGATGAGAGTTGAAGGAGCTCTTCGATTACCTTGAAGAGGTGATCATACGGAAAGGAATCATCAATGGAAGCTCCTTTCTAGTACAACCCATCTCTTCTTGCCTCGGCCTAGACAAGTGATCAGCTACCAAGTTCTCTGTTCCCTTCTTGTTCTTGATTTCTAAGTCAAACTCTTGTACAATAAGGATCCAACGAATCGGCCTTGGCTTAGCCTCTTTCTTGCTCAATAGATATCTTAGAGCAGCGCGGTCGGTGTAAACAACTACTTTGGCTCCAACAAGGTAGGATTGGAACTTCTCAAAAGCAAAGACAACGGCTAGCAGCTCCTTCTCTGTAGTAGCATAATTGACCCGAGCTTCATCCAAAGTCTTTCTAGTGTAGTAGATAGCATGAAGTTTCCTATCCTTCATTTCACCTAGAACAGCTCCCACAGCATAGTCACTGGCATCAAACATGACCTCAAATGGGAGATCCCAATCCAGAGCTTGCATGATAGGCGCCGAGATCAATGCTTCCTTCAACCGGTTAAAAGACTCAAGACACTCTCCAGAAATATTGAACTCAACATATTTCAAAATCAGGTTGGTAAGCGGTTTGGCAATTTTAGAAAAATCTTTTATGAACCACATGTAGAAACCTGCATGTCCAAGAAAACTTCTTACCGCCTTCATCGAAGTAGGTGGTGTCATCCCTTCAATGACTTCGATCTTAGCTCTATTAACCTCAATGCCACATTTAGAATCCATATGACCAAGGAAGATTCCTTCACTTACCATGAAATGATATTTCTCCCAATTCAGCACAAGGTTATCTTCTTAACAACGTTGCAAAACCCTG